>NC_142680.1:22613228-22663228 GCF_964200805.1 Pocillopora damicornis | reverse complement strand
TATCCACAATGGCAGTTTTAGCGAAAATATGTTGCTGCGGATGCAGTCTACGAGACGGTGCGTTGCTTATTGGAATCTTCGGCCTGGTGAGTTAAAATAATTATCTATAAATTACTACACTTTAATTTGTCAAATTATATTACAAACAGCCCAGTTTTAATACTTTTTAAAAAGTATATCGAGCGGTCATGGATATTTCTTAATATCGCTACACTGTTGGTGAAGATTGAATTAATTCTGTTTTTGGGTCATAATACAACTCAGAGTTAATAAGGAGTTGAAGAGCAGTGTTTATCGATTTAGGCGACAAATTTCAAGACAAACAAAAATCGTGAAACTTCATAGATAGAAAAATAAGGGAAAATAGAAATAAAAAATTCTGGTCCGGGTCATCTGCAGATTCTGACTTAAAAAAATAGAATAAAATAAAAACTAAAACTAGCGAAAAGTGAAAAACCGAAAGTCACATCGCGAACGAAAAATGCTACAGAGATCTTTGAATAACTTTAACACGCACTTTCCACTTCTACTCATTTTGATAAAATTATACGCTTTCGTCTGCAAGTTATAGAAAAGGAGTGATGAAGATAACCCTAGACAGGGAAATAAGGCCAAAATTCGCGTGGTCTTTTAGCATAAAGATTATTCTATAAAGACTATGGAATAAACTTCCTGCGGAAATTTGGAGTCGAGCTCCTTGGCTGCTTTTTATTCTAAGCTACTCCATTGTTTAGTTAACAATCACCAGGCACTTTTATTTATACTCTTATATTTTATATGATACAGTTATAAAAGTACTATCCGAATTTTTTATTAATTTTATCCCAGTATTGTATAAACTTTATATCTTTGTATCATAATAGTTAGTGTGATGTATATCACAATTATTCGTTTCGCACCATTAAAATATCTAGATAGAAAGCAGACTGCCAACGTCACGCATCAATAAATAATTCCCTCTCCAGCACGAGTGCCCTACAAGCCGAACTTATCCATTGAAGCACGTGCGCTAAATTAATTCACCCACGTCGCTTGTGATAACCCAAGTGACCCCAAGTTGCTAGCAATATGGACTTTAAAAAAATAATTTTGACAGTTTCGTTCGCTACATCACGTTGCGTTGCTAGTGTACGCCACAATGTTATTCGAGATGTTCCCTCTAAGTAGTGTTAGTGTGCCAAGGGTATAGGTTTTATTTGGTCTAGTATATAAGGTTGAAACATACCTATTGTTTATAAGAGTATGTACATGCCACATGGCGTAAATTGGATTTTTTAGAAAGTTTCAATAGACAATGTAGCAGAATATTTAGTCTGTATTGACTAAGACCGAGCTGTGCTACTTTTCATGTCCAACGGAAATTCAAAATAAACGCGATGAATTTCGTCTTTTTTTAACCAAACAAAATTTGCGCAAAATATTTTGAGTAGCACAAATTAACAGTTGCCACACTGCAGGCCAAGCATGATATAGTTCTTATTGAGTGGCAAGATCCGAACAAACGAGTCAAACGAGAGAACACCTTTGAAACATTTTATATTTATGTCTGTGCTTATATCCATTTCAGATCTTCCAAGCAATCATACTTTACAACCAAAGTAAAGTTCTCATAAAGTACAACCAGGCTAACATAGACTGGGACAGCTACGAAGGATATCTCCCTGTAGACAAGAAGCACATCCGCGGTATTTCCGTTTCTCCTTCCTTGTCTTAAAAATATCAATAAATTATCTGATAAAATCATAATACACTTTAACGTTTCAAGACAATATTTTCATTCCATAATGAAAATATACTGGTCGCCGAGCACGTTTTTGAACAATCAGCAAGCAACTAAATTCGTATTCTAAGGATGGTGGTAACTGGATTCAACGTTTCCTCGTCAACTCTTGAATGAGAAGGTTGTTTAAATTATGGCGTGTTTTCTAGCAGTGTATTTTGATGGGACAATAAGGATTTGCTATTCAAATCAACCTGCTTTGAATTGTTGTGAGTGAGCTTTATGAATTCTTTTCTGAACTTTGTTTTGATTAAAGTTGTCTGTTTTTTTCTCTCTGTTTTATCTCAAAGCCATCATCGCATTGGCTTATGTAACCCTCGCCCTCAAAGTGATTTCAGTCCTATGCAATGTGTCATTGCTAATATCCGTTGGCACGGTAAGTAAAGAAAAATCGAGATGGCATTAGGTTTTGTACTATAAAGTGCATTTTAGTTACGCGTTCTGGCATAATCTTCGCCTATGGTCTGCAAACTTTATTAGACACAGCTGACTTCATCCGCGAATGTGCTATGGATGCACAGTTTTAAACACATTTGCAAGGTTTTTTGCGGATTGATCCCAGAGGCTCGATAAATGTGAAGCATAATCTGAAATATCCACCACTATCAGTTGTAATTATGTACTCAATCTAAGGCTATCCTTGAGATTTTCACTGTCATTTGGTGCACCCCCCCCCCCCAAGGAAATTTTCACCCGGCACTCTGTCAAATGTCTCTGATGAATTTTGATTTTAAGCCTAAATTTTTGCACACACAACTTGCATATTTACCAGGTCCATATCGATGTTATTTGTGCGGCAAAGATCCCGATATCTCTTTATTGTTGTTGTTGTTTGTTTCGGTTGTTTCGGTTGTTTAGCAAAATTTATCTCCCTTGTTGCAGAAAAACATTGCTTTGGCTGTGGTCTGGCTGGATTGGAACGTTTTTGATTTTGCATACTCTGTTTCAGTGAGAAGTTTCCTGCTGTTGTCCGTCTCCGATGTGGTGAGTGCAAATGGCAAAAAGAAAAAATTCATTATCTCCGCATCAAATGCTTGAAGTGTCTAGCGCGGGGTTCAATGACATTATCACACGACTCAGAGTACAATTTTTGACAATAATGACACAGTAACTGTACCATTAAAAATTCAGAATGATACAAAAAAGACAAACAACTTTGAAAGCTAAGATTGGCAAAAAACTGTACGTAAAAAGCCCGGCATCTTGTATGTTTAGCATTAACGCATTAGATTCCTCTTACTAATTTTCAAGATCACTCTCACTTTTCCGGGTAAAGTAGATTTCATAGAACTCTAGAACAGATAGCACCTTTTTTTAGATTATTTAAAAATTTTCAGGCATCGAACTGTTTTCTCTCTCTTAAGTTCAGCTGTTGATAGTCTGTCGGTAGCAAATTCAGTTATAATGTCTTGAACCAAGAGATTATATCTCGTACTGCTCAAATTTCCCTCATAAATTTGAAATGTACTTTTTTGCGGCCTGTTTCAATCATACATGTGAAACTATTCAACGCTAAACTATCCGTCAATTCATATTATAACAAAGTAAACTTACAATATTTCTTTGTTTATCGCATCACAGTTTATATATGCAGATATTGTGATAATCCTGTGGTGTTTGCTTACGGTAAGTTAATTTTTTTTATTTTGCGTTTTTTTCTCTTTTTTTTATTGTATTTATGATGGGCGTATGCAGATATTGCAATAACTGTTACTTTTTTTAATTCTTATTTTGCTTGGGAAATTATTTGAATAAATCCCTCTTCCTATGTTAAGGACATGTCTTTTTTTCTGTTTAATTTTAAACCTTGTATTCAAGACCTGTCAAAACTCTTCCACTGCTAGTTTCAATTATGATACTGAACAGCAGAAACTTTCCTACAATAAACGTCATGATCGACATATAAAACGAACAAAATCACATTAATCCTCCAAATAAAAAAAATATTTTATCAAATAACTATTATACATTAGCTGTAACGGGTAAACATAGACTATTGTTATATACCTGGACATTCACTCAACAAAACGAGCACTGTGATTGGTTGATTCTTGGTCACGTGCCCCTAATCAGATTGAAGTATATCCCTACCGGGATACAATTGCGCAGTCGTTACCCGCGCGCTGATTACAACAGCATGTTTGTTTGTTTTTGCCATATGATTGTTTAGGGGAAAGTCCAAATATATCACAAAGCACTTAATGAATGGTCCCTTGGAAAACTAGTTAGTTTTGTTTTCCCGAGAGGAAGTCGAGGGAAACATCTGGACCAACTGTTTCTCTTGGGACCATATCTTGAGTGTAGAATGATCATAAACGGTTCAACTTTCGTCATTTATTTTCATTTTCTATTTCATTCATTTATTTCATCTCGTATTTCAGCTCTATTTCGTGATTGTGGTTCATTCGTACATACAGGCCCTCCGTGAAGATCCATTAGGGGCAAGCGCCGGTTTTCCTAGAGCATACGTTTACCAGACTCAAACGGTAACCAGATTTACGTCAAGATTTTACTGAATACAGTTTTCCGGTTATGACCATATGGAGTTCAAAGCTTGTCAATCAAATTTATTTACTCGTATCTGTATTAATAATTAATCTTTGTTTAACATTTTGCCTCGATCCACAGGCTGGTTTACGATATGCTAGCCTATGCACAACACCACCCACGACTGCTGTGCCTTCACACATCGGTGTAGGATGTTGCGCAGTATCGGACGAGAATACCATGACGCCACAGGCTGGTTATATTCATCCTCCTCCATATCCAGCTGTGACGTCATATACTGATGAAAGATACCCTTCTCATCATCCAATGGCTGGTAAGATTACTCTGTCGTCATACTATGACGCTGGTAATCTTCCTTCACACGTAGCACATGGCAGAACTACCATGACATCACAAGATAGCCCAGAGCATCCTCCTGCTTACACAGATCCAGACACGACCGCTGTGATGTCACAGTTCGGGAATTCTTCTCAACACACAGAGCCCGCCAAGGCTATTGTGACATACGTAGGCTCTGAGTGACGTCATGATGAACTGTTAATGACACAAGAGCTCACCGGTCACTGAGATGCCTGAGAAAAGACTGGGCATTATAAACATTCTATACCAGTTAATCTAATTAAAAGTAAAAGTGGCCCCAGAATAATTCTAAGTCATTTCTTAAGATTGCATTTTATTTTTTCACGTTATCATTCTCATATTTCAAATCTTGAAATATGGTTATAAACCATGTTTCAAGATTTTTTCATGTAGCACATTATAAGATATTATTAACCTTTGCGCCAATTGGCCAGCTCATAGGTAGTTAGTGAGTAATATTCAACAACAAGCAAAACTAAGTGGCTTCGGTATACAAGTTTGGCTAAAAAAGCGATTTTTTCAGAAATAAAGCCTTTTAGCATCCTTAAGTTAATAGAAGGTATTTTGGGACACTTTGAACGTTGATTTAACGTAATAGGCCTACAATGCCAGTTGACCAAAAAAGGTATAAATCTAAGTAAATATGCTATTGATAAACCATGGTTCCCCTTCCTCTTTTCATTGAAATCTTTTGTTCCTTTCTGGTCGCTTGGAACCCTAGTAAACCCATGAAGTCAAGTCTCCTTGAACGTTGGCAGCTAGTGCCATGCCCCTGGCCAAAAGTTCGGACAGTTGCCAATTCGTTGTGATGGGTACTTAATGGCATAAGTGGGTACGCATACCTTGACAGCCTGCGAATAACACTCGGCTGAGCCATTTAAATTGTTCTACATCTCTTAATTTAATTAAATGATATTTAAACCGGAAGCTCTCTCACCCGTAGGTGATCTACAGAGAGGTCCTAATCCAAAATAACATTAAATTTTTAAAAGTAAATGAAAATTGCAGATATTAAAAAAAGGACAAAAGTAAGCTATAGATTAAAAGATTTAAAAAAATTGTTCCTTAACTGACATATAGTGCCAGAGTTCTTCAAGTCACTGTCCAAGGCATTCCAGTCTTTAAAGGCATGATGACAGGTTCTTTGTTTACCCCAGTTCCGTTACACTGATGGAAGTCTAAGATGATCTTTGCATCATTCAGAAGAGCATCTTTCATTGTTATTGCCCAGGTATCTTTACTCTCTAGATTTCGAAAAAAAACTATATAAAAGTTGAGCAAAATTAGCCTGAGACTGCCAGTGAGGGGCAATTATTAGAATTCTATGGAGCCTTAGACGGGTGGGGGGGGGGGGGGTCAGGTATATTTGATTGTGACTAAATCAAAATCCTTCATTCTTCCAACCCTTCCCCACCAGACGATTAACTTGGACCGGCGCCTTAAAACTAAAATTTAAAAATTTTGGTCAAAATTAGGAAAATTAGATTCTCAAGAAATATGCGAGGAGAGTGACATTTCTGAGGGGGAATCTAATTGGGTCGAGTTCCGACTTAGCTTCGTTATCCATGATCTTCTGCTCAAACAAAGCAGATGTTCAAATATAATCAGCGCATTTCACATGCCGCGTTTTTTTTTCGAGTCTACGATTGAATTCATTGATCGTTCATTTTTTTTTAATATTCATGAAGAAATTTAGCAAAGAGGCTGAACAATGAAATAAAAGATAGTATGGTCCTGTTTATGCAAAGGAATAAATTTATTCATAGGGAGGCACCCCCTTGCTGTTTCCCCCCACGTGTTGCAACGAGGTTATAGTCCTTCCTTCATCTCGGATACTCTCAAAATTGGAATTTTAATTTGGCCAAATAAAAGTTAAGTAGCTGTTTCGCAGTTTTAAAACAACATAACCTATGAGGTCATTGCTTATAACATTGCTAATGTTAGCTTCAATTTCAATTTAGTTTTCTATGAAAAATATTAATGCTTAATCTAAACTCTTTTCACACAAATAATTATTTGGGTTTATCTTAATAAAAAAAAGTGCGAAAACACAAGAGACTTAAATCAAAGGGAAACGTGGGAGGGAATTCTATGCGGACGTATATATGGTTTGCTCACAAAGAGCGACCCAGGAGTGGTTGCTGGAGAAATGTTAATGGTAAATCTTTTTCTTTTGGCTCTGATTCTTAAGTAATTGAAAAATAATCTGTATTTTGCATTTTACAGTACAACAAAAAATACGGGCTGTATTTGATTGCCACTTAAAATGCGGATGATAGCTTCCATTTGAAAATAAGAGACGATGCCACTGCTCAAGTTATCTCTAACCAGAACAGGGAACAGAATGTAAGTCATATGCATGAATATCAAACACAAATTCTTTGCTTTACGTTAAAATTTATAACTTGTCTCCATGCTTCCTCGGTACGCAAAATCATGATTGCCGTGAGATTTGCGGAATAGGAAATTAGAAATCATATCCTCGATGTTCAAAGTGAATTAACTTTGAAATTGGCTAAGAAGTGATACTTTTACAGCGTTAAGTGAATACTTCGAATTTTTAGAATCTCCAATCAGTGGCTCGTTAGTAATAAGGAAAGAAAATTTTGATTTGAAACTGCGCGTAACATTTTATCCACCCTAAGGCTTTAGAAAAAAATTCTCAGAAAAATGTAAGGAGCATACAGCGCGCGTAAATTAGGAGAACTCCTGAGTAGGTAATGTGAAAGATTTACCTAACTTGATTGGGAAGCGTTCGGAAACGCCAAAATGAACTCAGATTCCAAATCAATCTTGTATATTTGCGATAACTGAAATTAAATGTTTATACTTTTACGATATTGTTACTAATAGTCGAACTTGATCCCAAAGCGTGCCTTTTTAGGCAGATAAAAGATTCACACCTTCATTCAACCGTGTAAATTGACTTTTGGCATTTTTTTTTATTTTGACATTATTCTCCTCCGAAGAGGAGAATAATGTTTTTAATTAACAACGTGGGCAGATAAGATGGGGAAGGGAAACCCATGAAACATGCAATTCATTTATTTATCCAGGTGATAATGACCAATATTTCAATCTCCGAAACCAACATGAATCTATTATCAAGTAAACATGAAAACTGATGATTTGAAGTCAAGTTCTACTAAATAAGCCGTGGTTTGTTATTTGGAAATTCTCCCATGAGGGAGGGAGAACTATTTTAAGTAAAGTGATTATCTAATAAACAGTAAGTGCTTACGCTTACAAATAATTGCCCATACTTTCCTGACAATTTGAAAAAGAGGGTAATTTAGTATTATCAACTGAGTTCATAACGTACATTGGCCACCGTAAAGAGTTTAAAATCTGACGTTTCGAGCGTTAGCCCTTCGTCAGAGCCCTTCATATTGCCCTTATTACAAAAAGTAGTAAAGTTTCTAATTTCAATCATTTTTATTTACTTAATAGTTTCAAGACTGACACAAGATTTAAGGACTTTTTCCGTCAATTATCATTACCTTAAAAGTAATTTTGAAACTGGATCAATACAGCTGCTCTTTTTATTTTTTGTCTTCGTTTCACCCCAGCAACCGTTGTCACAGGTGCACACGGACCGAAGGTGCTAACGATATTTGCATCGCGTCCATTTAGATATGAAAAACGAAAAAAATTACTTTAAAAATATAGAGATGTAGTCTCTGTTATCTGTCTGGCTTAACTGTAAAAGCCATGGGTAACACAATTTTATAATAAACCCTCCTTCGGCCCTGCTTTGCTAGTCTCGCTCCGCTGGTCATTATCATGCGCCAAATATTTTCCCGTGTCAGGCCTTCAGCTTAGCCAATGAGTACTTATTGTTTCATTAGTTTTTCACTATTTCCCCAGCTTTATTGTTCTCGTAAGTCATACCACGTTTCTTGAAGCCCGTATGTTTGGTCCGTCCAAGTTCTGTTCGTCTCGTCTCTAATTGCAACATATACTTACACTAAATTTACCCCTCTTACTAGTTTCCTATTATAAAAATATATATTTATATCATTTTAATTTCTCAGTGGCACCTAAATAGAGAGTTTCTGAAATATATGATATTCTGAATATATCTTGAGTTGAGAAGTATTACCGACACTCCGAAGCACTTTTAAAAAGTTACTCTAAAATCTTGTGTAAGATTTATATGTATACTTCTAATCTTTGTAAAGGGCTCCGAGGATCCATGAGAGACCAATTTTGAACTTTTAGTCGCTCAAAATAGTGAACTCGTTTGAATTAAGGGCAATGATTTCAACTGTTTTATGTACATACTCAGGGTAAATTTAGTCAATGTCAAAAAAACGAAGATATTTTTACTTGCAAGAATCTCCTACTTTATGAGACAATGCTGTGTTGTTCGTGATACCTAAAAGATGAGTTTTATCAAAAATATCCTACTTTTTTATCAGGTGGGATCATTGGCTATCATTGCGGCTGTGTATCTGAATTTGAATATTTCTGCGCCACTTCGCGAATGATTCGCGAAGTGAGGCAGAAATAGATTTAGAATTTAATTTATTACCCAATATTATTCCTCATCTCCCCTTCCCTAACAAAATCGATGCCTATATTCTGACAAGTGTCTGGAGAAGAGAACGGAATGCTTGATCTATGTTTCAAATCTATGTTTGCTTGATCTGCGTTTCGAAACGCAGTCAGCAAAGCGGAACATATTTGCCGAGATGATGAAATCTAAAGCTATGATAAAATCATTCAATGGAAAATGGTATTTGGTGCACGTAATGAATTCTTAGTTCATTGTAGACAAGTTTGAGCGTATTTTTTTCTTTTTCTTACTTTGCCAGTCACTTGGATAACAATTTATAAAGATTTTAAACAGAAGGTGTAGTTATCGCTTTTTTTTTCGGTTAGGATCCGCCTCAGCGGCGTTCAATTTCCTGTATGACGCACGGCTCATATGAAGAGGCGCACTGTAAATAAGACATGCTAAAAGACACATATGCTTGGGAACCAGTCTTCTAAGACATTCAATTCACAGGACGCAATCTTAGAGGAGTTTTCCATGCGGAGTTTCAGCCTCAATCATCAAATGTGATCCCTCGGTGCTATTATATACTTTCCTTAACGTGATTTTACTACTAAAAGTAAAAATAGGGTCAATATTAGGTGATATTGTCAAACAATCGTATCATGCTCAAGTTTTATCGGTCACAAACACCACTCCGAATTTTATATAGCTACTGTAACCACCGGCATATAACTCAATTTGCGAAAAACAAAATTGAAAAGAAATCGCATGTGGAGTCTTGAGAACAGTTTGAGAACAGTTTTTGGTTGCTTCATCCAACGCACACCCACGTAAATTTACTTACACTGAAAACGGAGAATACTCTGAATCCATAAAAATAATTTAGCTGTAATAGTATGGATGTCATACCTACTGACTCCGACTTCTGTTTGATCGGCTTACTTTGGCATTGCTCAACTACTAGGCTGGAAGAAGAAAAATTCCAGTCTGATTGGAAAACAGTAAAAGAACAACTAATCCCTGATTAAGATAACTACTAATGAACAACCGAACCACTAACACAAAAAACGACCTTTCAAATTCAGACTAAAATTTATATCGGTTGAAAATTACAAGCGATCGGTTGTATTCATCAAAAATCCATACAGTAAATTGCGCGACGATGGGAATATAGGCGTTTAACGTCAGAGCGATTGGACAAAATTAAAGGACTATGAGAATTTTTAACACTGGTGGTAATGAGGGAAGGTGAAACTATTATCGAAATTTTAGGACTTGACGAATTCAGCTGTATTATTTCGCACAGTTGGCGCAAATCTCCGCTTGAGTACTTCGCGCCCCGCCTTGCGAATGCGCAAAAAATAAAAAGCGAAATTTGATAAATAGACAAAGTAGACCTGTCTTGTAGGCTAATTGATAATCGCTCCTAGAACGGTTTGCTTCTAAAGCGTGTCCATGAGAAAACCAGGCCAGGGTGATAATGCTCAAATTTGGCACAAATGCTAAGTTCATTGAGTTGACAAGTGTGTGAGAATGATAGGTCAAAATATTGAATTCTTTGGGAGATATAGTGCAGTATATAATATTGTAATCTTAAGAAATGACTCAGAATTATTCATCCTGAGGAATTTCAAGAGATGCAGGACAAATTAAAAGGCTCAGCCCAGTGTTATTCGCAGGCTGTCCAAGGTATGCGTACCCCACTTATGCCATTAAGTACCCATCACAACAAATTGACAACTGTCCGAACTAATGGCCAGGGGCATGGCACTAGCTGCCAACGTTCAAGGAGACTTGAATTCATGGGTTTACTAGGGTTCCAAGCGACCAGAAAGGAACAAAAGATTTCAATGAAAAGATGAAGGAGAACCATGGTATATAAATAGCATATTTACTTAGATTTATGTTTTTTTTTAATTTACAGTGATCTTGATCAACTGGAATTCTAGGCCTATTACGTTAAATCAACTTTCAAAGTGTCCCGAAATACCTCCTATTAACTTAAGGATGCAAAAAGGCCTCATTTCGGAAAAAATCGCTTTTTAAGCCAAACTTGTACACCAAGGCCATTTAGTTTCGCTTGCTGGTGAATACTGCCTAATAACTACCTATTAGCTCGCCAATCGGCGCAAAGGTTAACATTACCTTATAATGTGTTACATGCAAAAATCTTGAAATATGATTTATAACCATATCAGGGAATGATAACGTGAAAAAAAATACTGCAAACTTAAGAAATTACTTAGAATTATTCTGGGGCCACTTTTACATTTACATAAATTAACTGGTTTAGAATGTTTATCATGCCCAGTCGTTTTTCAGGCTTGTCAGTGACCGGTGAGGTCTTGGGTCATTCACAGCTTATCATGACATCACTCAGAGCCTACGTACGTCACCATAGCCTTGGCAGGTACTGTGTGTTGAGAAGAATTCCCATTCTGAGACATCACAGTAGTCGTGCCAGGATCTGTGTAAGTTGGAGGATGCCCTGAGCCATCTTGTGACGTCATGGTAGTTCTGCCATGTGCTGTATTAGAAGGAAGATATCCAGTGTCGTCGTATGACGACAGGGTAATCTCACCAGCTAGTGGATGATGAGGAGGGTATCCTACGTCAGTATATGACGTCAAAGCTGGATATGGAGGAGGATAAACATAGCCAGCCTGTGGCGTCATGGTATTCTTGTCCGGTACTGCGCATGCGGGAGGGTATCCTACACCAGTATGTGACGTCACAGTAGTGTTTGGTAGTAGTGCGCATGGGCGAGCAAATCGTAAACCAACCTATGGATCGAGGCAAAATATTAAACACAGATTAATTATTGATCTAAAGAAGAATCAATAAATTTGATGCACAAGCTTTGTACTCCATAAGGTCATAAACGGAAATCTGTGTTCAGTAAGATCTTGACGTAAATCTGGTTACCATTTCAGTCTGGTAAACGTGTGCTCTAGGAAAACCGGCGCTTGCCCCTGATGGATCTTCACGGAGGGCCTCTATGTACGAATGAACCACAATCATGAAATAGATCTGAAATACGAGATGAAATAAATGAATGAAATAGAAAATGAAAATAAATGATGAAAATTAAGCATAATAATGATTGGTCCATGTTTACTCGTTGCAGCTATTGTATATTATAGTTATTTGATAAATTATTTTTCAATTGGAGGATAAAGGTGATTTTTTTCGTTTTATATGTCAATCATGACGTTTATTATAGGCTAGTTTCTGCTTTTCAGTATCATGATTGAAACTAGCGGTGAAAGAGTTTTGCGGTTCTTGAACATAGGGTATAAAACTTATACACCTAGGAAAAAAGACAACATGTTCCTAGCACAGGAAGAGGGATTAATTTAGTGATTCAGGGTCCTTAGCAAAACTTATCGAAAAATAGGCATTAAAAAGTAAAAGTTATTACTATTTCTGCATACGCACGCCCGTGATCAGTGATAAGTACAATGAAAAAAAAAAAACTTACCGTAGGCAACCACCACAGGATTATCAAAATATCTGCATATATAAACTGTGATGCGATAAACAAAGAAATATTGTTAGTTCACTTTGTTATAATATGAATTGACCGACAGTTTAGTTTAGGATAGTTTCACTTGTGTGATTGAAACTGGCCGCAAAAAAAATTCATATTTGTGAAGGAAAGATATAATCCCTTGGTTCAAGACAATATGAATTTAATGCTGACAGACTATCAACAGCTGAACTTAAGAGAGAGAAAAAAGTTCGATGTCTGAAAATATTTGAACTTATCCAAAAAAAAGGTGCAATCTGTTCTCGAGTTCTATGAAACCTACTTTACTAGGAAAAGTAAGAGCGATTTTGCAAATTAGGAAGAGGAATCTAACGCGTTAATACTAAACATACAAGACGTCGGACTGGAAGAGTTTAAACATGCATGCTTTTTATGTACAGCTTTTTGCTAATCTTAGCTATTTTTCATAGTTGTTTGTCTTTTTTGTATAAATTTGAAGTTACTGTGTCATTATTGTCAAAAATTGTACTCCGAGTTGTGTGATAATGTCATTGAACTCCACGCTAGACACCTCAAGTATTTGATGTGAAGATAATGAACTGTTCCTTTTTGCCATTTGTACTCACCACGGCGGAGACGGACAACAGGAAACTTGTCACTACAACAGAGCATGCAAAATCAAGAATGTTCCACACCAGCCAGACCACAGCCAAATAAATGTTTTTCTGCAACAAGGGAAACAAATTTTGCTGTCATACTAAAACAATAACAACAAAAACAAACAACAACAACGATAAGGACATATCAGGATCTTGCCGGACAAATAACAAAGATATGAACCCAGTAAATATGCATGCTGTGCGTGCACAAATTAGGCTAACATTTGACGGAGTGCCGGGTGAAAATTTGCTTCGGGGAGGGGGGGGGGGGAGAATGTATAAAATGACAATTAAAATTCTCAAGGATAGCCTTTAGTTAGATTGAGTATACGATAACAACTGATACTGGTGAATATTTCAGCTCCTGCTTCACATTTATCTAGCCTCTGGGATCAATTCGGGAAAAACTTCGCAAATGTGTTTAAAACTGTGCCCACATTCGATGAAGTCAGACGTGTCTAAGAAATTTTACAGACCACAGTTGAAGATTATGCCAGAACGCACAACTAAAATGCACTTCATAGTACAAAACCTTACGCCGCCTCGATTTTTCTTTACTTACCGTGCCAACGGATATTAGCAATGACACATTGCATAGGACTGAAATCACTTTGAAGGCGAGGGTTACATAAGCCAATGCGATGATCGCTTTGAGAGAAAACAGAGAGAGAGAGAGAGAGAAAAAACCAGACAACTTAAATCAAAATAAAGTAAAGAAAAGAATTCTTAGAGCTGACTCCCAAAACTTAAAGCACGTTAATTTGAATAGCAAATCCTTATTGTCCCTTCAAAATACACCGCTGGAAAACACATCATAATTTAAACACTCTCCTCATTCAAGAATTGACGGGGAAACGTTGAATCTAGTGAAAACCATCCTTAAAATATGAATTTAGTTGCTTGCTGATTGTTCAAAAACGTGCTCGGCGACCAGCTTATTTTCATTATGGAATGAAAATATTGTCTTGAAACGTTTAAGTGTATTATGATTTTATCAGATAATTTATTGATATTTTTAAGACAAGGAAGGAGAAACGGAAATACCGCGGACGTGCTTCTTGTCTACAGGGAGATATCCTTCGTAGCTGTCCCAGTCTATGTTAGCCTGGTTGTACTTTATGAGAGCTTTACTTTGGTTGTAAAGTATGATTGCTTGGAAGATCTGAAATGGATGTAAGCACAGACATAAATTTAAAATCTTTCAAAGGTGTTCTCTCGTTTGACTCGTTTGTTCGGATCTTGCCACTCAATAAGAACTATATCATGCTTGGCTTGCAGTGTGGCAACTGTTAATTTGTGCTACTCAAAATATTTTGGATTCGACTCTTGATTTCTAGCGCAAATTTTGTTTGGTTAAAAAAAGACGAAATTCATCGCGTTTATTTTGAATTTCCGCTGGACATGAAAAGTAACACAGCTCGATCTTAGTCAGTACAGACTAAATATTCTGCTACATTGTCTCTTGGGGCTTTCTAAAAAATCCAATTTACGCCATGTGGCATGTACAAACTCTTGTAAACAATAAGTATGTTTCGACCTTATATACTAGACTAAATAAAACCTATACGCTGGGCACACTAACAATACTTAGAGGGAACATCTCGAATAACATTGTGGCGTACGCTAGCAACGCAACGTGATGTAGCGAACGAAACTGTCAAAATTATTTTTTTAAAGTCCATATTGCTAGCAACTTGGGGTCACTTGGGTTATCACAAGCGACGTGGGTGAATTAATTTAGCGCACGTGCTTCAATGGATAAGTTCGGCTTGTAGGGCACTCGTGCTGGAGAGGGGAATTGTTTATTGACGCGTGACGTTGGCAGTCTGCTTTGTTTCTTGATATTTAAATGGTGCGAAACGAATGATTGTTATGTTCTACGTCTACCTTTGCATTCACTAAGTTGGTAAGATCTGTACAGACATCACACCAACTATTATGATACAAAGATATACAATTTATACAATACTCGGATAGAATTAATAAAGAAATTCGGATAGTACTTTTATCACTGTATAATATAAAATATAGGAGTATAAATAAAAGTGCCTTGTGATTATTAACTAAACAGTGGAGTAACTTAGAATAAAAAGCAGCCGAGGAGTTTGGCTCAAAATCTCCGCAGGAAGCTTATTCCATAATGTTGATAGCTTATTCCATAGTCTTTATAGGATAATCTTTATGCTAAAAGACCACGCGAATTTTGACGCTATTTCCCTGTCTAAGGTTATCTTCATCACTCCTCTTCTATAACTTGCAGACGAAAGCGTATAATTTTATCAAAATGAGTAGAAGTGGAAAGTGCGTGTTAAAGTTATTCAAAGATCCCTGTGGCATTTTTTTTATCCATTTACTTTTATTTAAGTGGCGTCAGCATTGTGGCTTTCGGTTTTTCGATTTTTGTCAGTTTTAGTTTTCATTTTTAATTCTATTTTTTAAAGTCAGAATCTGCTGGTGGCCCAGACCAGAATTTTTTATTCCTATTTTCCCTTATTTTTTTACCTATGAAGTTTCACGATTTTTGTTTGTCTTGAAATTTGTTACTTAAATCGATAAACACTGCTCTGCAACTCCTTATTAACTCTGAGTTGTGTTATGACCCAAAAACAGAAATAATTCAATCTTCACCAGCGGTGTAGCGATATTAGGAAATATCAATGACCGCTCGATAACTTTTGAAGAGTATTATGACTGGGCTGTCTGTAATATTATGGCAAAATAGTGTTTGGTAGTTTATGGCTAACTATCTTAACTCACCAGGCCCAAGATTCCAATAAGCAAAGCACTGATTCGTAGACTGCATCCGCAGCAACATATTTTCACTAAAACTGCCATTGTGGATAAGTGGAAATGTCTCTTCTTCGATTCTTCAAACTCAAGTGAAATACACCGAAAATGCCGGGAGGTTTTTAACCCGCTCGCTCTCAAGATCCTCCATATTGACCTTGATTTCTAAACGGATCGACCTTGTTGATCTATCTCTATATTCCCAACTCCTTTTTATTGACCATGTATAGAGTTTATAGGAGGAATTTGCATTCTGAATCTTTATGGGTGTCAACAGGTCAATACGTTTCGGTTTTCAGTCAGGCACGTATGAAGAAATAATACGTGCGCGTGATACGTGACTCGGCCATTACTCACAATGTCAACGTGCGTTATCTCATGCTCACTTACACGACGTTGCGTTGTCTGTTGAAAACCGGTAAACTCTTTACGGTGGCCAATTCACCTTATCAACTCAGTTGATAACAATAAATTTACCTTTAATATATCCTGAAAGTGCTTATATGGAATTGTGAAATACTAAATTACAATTTACTTTCTCTTTTCAAAAAATCAAAACTAGTCTAACGAAGACTGAGGAATTCTCATTTGATAAAAGTTGCTTTTAAATACTTCAACAGTTGGCTCATAGTATCAGGCGCAGTCGAGGCAACCAAAAGCTAATTTTTCACTCTTCGTCATTCTTCTGAATTCTTGTAACGAACTGTTGTAAAATAAATATCAACACAACTGTGGAATTTTCGGAAAAATTTCCGCACAGCCCCATACTTAAATATGCATGCACATCCTAACATCCTAATAATAAAGCCTCAGATATGGAAGCACAATGAAGTATGGGGCTGTGCGGAAATTTTGCCCAATTTCCTGCCTATATCTCTAAATGGCATTAATTAAGATACCCATGGAAATAAAATCAAAAGCGTTCGAATCTGCACGTTTCTAATCCGAACAGCCATCGATATTCAATTGTACACCCACGGCGGCACGTGCACGATGTTTTCGTTGAAACGTGCGTGACCGCATGTTAAAAACGTGAGTCATTTTCTTAACCTTTGACTTCAAGAAAAAAAGGAATAAAAGATATCAGCTCACTTACTCATAGACAATGGCCATAGAAACAGACCGTCTAGGTCAATACTGCCTCGATAGAAAACAGATTCTCATAACTTCCGGCCGAAGAAATTTGCGAAGTTCAGAAAGGTGAATTAGGAGTCGGATCTTTGAAGTGGAAAAGTATTAAAGTATTCAGACGCAACGTTTGCAACTCAGATGAGTTTGACGTTCGGAAGAGTTACTTCGATTTATCAACTATGGGAAAGTTTCTATGCGGCAGCGTTTTACGAATAATCGCTCTGCATATTGCACTCTGTGGCTTGGTAAGTTCTCATGCCCAGATAAATATTTTAATGTCTCAGTTCTTTTTTCAGCCTCAAAAAAATCACTCCCCAACTTTAAAGCCGCCAGGTTTTAAAAACCGCATGCGAAACTTTTTAAGTTCTTCATTTCCAGTCATGTTAATCTTCTCGATTTTTGTCCACCTTTTCTTTTCTTTGCTTTACTTATTATGGACTCTTTTGTGTTTTCCTAACATAGAATATTTGACAAATTTTCAAGTCATCCAGCCATTAATTTCCTCTCATACCAACTTTTAGCTAAGTGCTAATTAAAACGTTGCTATATCAGTTTCTTGCGTTAATGTATAGTTTCTTAATCGCTCCGTTCTCTCTTGTAAGTGATTTATTCAGCTATGAATGCGGACGAACTTAGTCGATTTTTATCCTTTGGATTTCAAATTAGATCATTGGTGGTCAGCTATCGAGCTCGGTGGTCGTCTATGGCAATGCTAGTTCGTTTAACAGTCCTAAAGTCAATTTTGCATGTCACGCATGACCTCTTCGGAGTCTGTAAACAAAATATAATTTATAGGGTACACTTATTCATTTCCATTCAAAGAGCTAGAAAATATAGGCTAAGGACACTAGGAGTTCATAAGAATTCTTTGAATTTGAATTTACACGCTCTGCAACTAACAACATCCCCAATCTGACAAAGTTTTCGTCAAATTGTACTATGCATTTACATTATTATTCTTGTCATCCAAAACAAAAACGTCCTTGTTCCAGCGAAATACGATCACTTTAGCCCTAAATTTGTAGATAAGGTTGAAAATTAAAAAGAAACCAGAGACGCCGAGGCGATAAATAGATAATGATGACATATTTCGCTTCTAAGAGAGCTCGAGCAGTTGACAACTAGGGTGAACCGGAAGTAACATACGTAATGTTTACAAATTTACGTTCTCAAACTCACGTCCTCTTTCAGCTGAGAGATAACGCCATTTCATTCTAGATGTCTCGTTACTCTCGTGGCTGCAACCAGCGTTGAAACATGACGGCAAAAGCAACGATAATTTAGCGAAAATCTAAAGATCTAATGGGTGCGTGCGTTATCAAATTTATACATCTCCAAACAGAGATGCAGATAGAAGGATGGATTAAAGATATTATTGAAAAAACAATCCTTCAAGATTGGGTTGCTGTAATTTATACAAACTGTAGTAATCACAACATGTCATCTATACCCGTTTTTCAATTTCAGAGAGTGTCAATGTTTTCAATTTACTATCAAATTCAATTTGTTAAATGGCTTAAGCCTCTCGAAGAGATCTACACCAGGGACTTTCCATTCACCAGAGACTCCTTTGAAGGTAATTTGATTTAATTTTTCCTCTTCCTCGAATTTATGGGGGACATTTTGGAATTACACATATTGACCTCATTTTCGTTCCAAAACAAGATTTAACAACGGGAATCAAAACTTTAATTTGGTTCAATATTATGTTCAACATGATTATGATCTGATACGATACACGACTGAATTTACCGGTGTCAATTTTCATTGAGCCCTCAACAAACTCTTTAAAAATATCTAAAAATTGCACGGAGACTGCTAGCCCACATGTTAAAGTTATTCTAAATATTTTTTAAACTTTTGAAATCAGTTTCTGGCTATATTTTCTAACTAGTATTCAAATGATTTGGGGTATATAATCAATTTGCTCGCCCAACGTAAACAGGAACTTGAAATTAGTCAAGCTCTTTTAAAGTCTAATTGTGTTTTAGTATCCATAATCCAAAATCCACTCGAAATTTATTACCAATATACTTCAAAAAAATCACTTGTGCATTTTCCGATCACTAAGGCAATCTTTTTGTTATTATTGTTTGGTTTTTTTTTTCTTCTTTACTAACTACAAGCTTATCTTTTTCTTTCGTCCACTTAAATAGAGTATTATAAATTGAGCCGAGCCTATATCGCTTTTAAAGCAATTACCTTGTTGGTCAACTTGTTGCTGCTGGTATCTATTGCCTTGGTAAGCTCAACTTGGAAATTTTTATGCATTAAATTCTGATGGATTAACGTTATATTTAAGTAATTAGGTAAGTTTGTCCAGTTTTTCCAGAGAACTTCTCACACTATTTTTCACTCAAAATTTACAGCTTGCTTCTGTTACCTTCTTTTCACAGAAGAACCAATATTTGGCAATAACCTGGCTTGCTTGGGGCATTATCGACGTTCTTTTCATGTTAGCACTGTTGTTTTACTGCATTTCTGAATGGAAACTGGTGAGTAAAGATTAACGTTCACCGAATACGATGCCTGTCATATCTAAAGAACAACTGCTAAAGAATCTCTTAAACATGTCATTTTTTTTTTCTACTTTTCCTAATGTCAGCAACACCGTTACTTGGTTGGGATACTCGCATGGTGCGTCATAAAGGTACATTTAGTCGTTACTTTATTCACCTGCCGAGTTTATCTTACAATTCTTTGGCTAATGGATGCGAGATATTTCATAATTCAGCATTTCATTAACTGGAAATCAAATGTGTCAAAACATCTCTCCCAAAGTGCCTCTATCAACCCAGGAAAATATTCTGCGTAGTAACTGCAAACTATCAGCAAATTGAAAAAACTACCAAGAGGTAACCTTTGAGATAAATGGACTAGCATTTCATTCTGAGGAAGTGGCAATATTTCTTGTGGCTTTATGGGAAAATAGAACGACCTTAGATAGGGTACAACATGAACTCATTCCTAAGGCTGGTGGAGAGTCTTAGATATCTTGAGTCTAAGATATCGTAACCGCATTGTATCAAGATTACTCTACAATTTGCAGGAAATGAGACACAACTAACCATCGCTGGTTCTTTTTCTCTTAAGATTTTCTTCATCTTCGTGATGTGTGCATATATTGCGTTCCTTCGTAAAGAACTCTTAGCTCAGGATATGGAAATACGAACTGTTACTTGTGCTGATATCCATGGCAATCAAACTCAAACGGTAACTACATCTTTATTTTGATTTTTTCACTACCAAAGTACAATTTTTAATCAGCGAATATAGATTTTAGACAGTGTAAGAGTTCTATTTGTTAGCTGTCGCTTCAGAAGGATGCAGACGTAGCAGCACAGGAGTTATTACTGATCATTCTCGTTTTATTTATCTTTTTATCAATTCATTCATTTATCCGTTTCATTTTCTAATTCACAGGTTGACATGGGACATCTTTTCCAATACGCGGCTCCGTGCCAGGCCCCTGTGACGTCAAAGTCTGACGTAGGATACTCTCCCTTACAAGCCGCACCAAACAATACTGTGACGTCTTATGATGGCTTATTGCTACCTGAAACGATGCAAGTTGACGAAAGAAATCTTTCTGCATCAGCGGTACCGGACAAAACTGCTGTGACGTTACTTTAAGGCGTAGAATATCCACTTCGAGACGTCGTAAGATGGGAGTAGCACCCGTCAAGGTTTCTGTGACGTCTGCCGGTCTTGCATGACGTCACGGCTAGCAAGCATAACTAACTTACGAATTTGCTGATTACCGCTGGTGATGTTTTATTTTGCCTGAACAAAATAGATAGGGCAAGCTACTCTTTTGAGTTATTCATTTTACCTCTAAACGTAGCGTTAGGAATAACTTATTGCACACCTTTTCCATAAGAGCCGGAAGGCTTCAACAAGATACGGTAGCAAATTAAGGAAACCGATGGATGTTAATAACAATAACACAAGCGTCCAAAGGGTTGGCGCAAATGAAAGACTCGTGTACGTTATACTGGGAGACCTAGGTGTCTGTGGCTAGGTAGGACTATGAATATAAATAATCCTAAATTATGTTACCAAATGGTTATGTATTGTTACTAAATTAAAGGCGGCTGGATAGGAAACCCGATCGACTTCTTTAATATTATGGAGCTGACTATGCAAACCGTCCAAATATCTCAATAAATCTTTAAGAACTGATCTCTGATGCAAATTCCCTTCAGGAGCAAAGGAATATACACAGTCGGGGAGCTCTTAGCCTAAACGGCACCATCACTCTTTTCGTTTTTGATTTTTACTGCTTTCCTTTGCAGCAACCTTCGGTAACCATAAATATTTACCCGAAATAGTCACTTATGAAAGATTTCCATGTAATCCTTAGAATTAAGGCTTTCTTTAAAAATGATGATTATGAGTTACTGCGTAAATTTTTCCCGCTTACTATCCCTATCGCTAAAGCAAGAATGTCGGGATTAATGCAAGCGCGAAGTACGAGCTAGTCCATAAAGATGTTATATATATGGCTGTGAGGTCTTCCGCGCATAATTTTATCAGACGCGTTTTGCAATCCACGCTGTCCTATGTTGTACGCAGACTCGTGACTTAAAACGTCGCATACATCTTCCTGATAGGACTATTTATCTTGTGAAAACATTTTCATTTAGCCTCTGTCCTGTTTCCCTTGAGAATCGTGCTTGACATCAGGTTAAAATGGTCAAAATAAACACCCATTTTTTAACAAAAACTTCTCGTCAGGGTTTCTCGCACGAGACGAGCATGTTTGCACTGCCACATATCAACCAGTTATTTCAACACAAACACAGAGATGTTTATGAACGCTTCACGCCCTGACATTATTGTACATCCTCTCCATTCTGTTCTCTATATATTTCCAAACATGCTGACAAGGAGAATTTGTTTAACCTGCAAGCAAGAACTTTTGTAATTTGTGATCATTTCTCTTATCCTCGTGACCTTTAAGTGTGATTCAGGGTGATATTGTAAGAAGAAAGTCGTTGCTAGCCACTGTTTGGGTCAAAGGATTGAGCAGGACTTTCTGGAAGCGAATATCAATAAGCCTACAAAACAGTTTTTTTAAGGCGATATGCGAGGTGAGGCGCGAAATACGAGCCACGAGCAAGAGCAGAAATCGCCTCCCACTACTCTCGCATCCACTCTCCTGGAAAAAAAAACGCAGAGAAATTACGCTTATTCTGCAAGATAGTATAGTTACTCAATGGATCAGCAAGTTGAAGGATCGCTGATTAACTGTTGCCTAAAGGTTTGATGTTTTTTATTGGACGAGAGTTGCTCAACCTTCGAGAGCCCGATTAACATGTCATGGACCATGCTCCCCCGGAAAATTTTCAAATTTTGATCTAAGGGCAGAAAAAATACAGGGCATAGAGGAATACAAGGAAGGGTACACCTAATACCCTTTCCTTCGGGCTTCAGAATACACGCGGAAAACTTTATCACTGAAGAGCTGATGAAAACAAATTGGACGTCGTTTGTTTGTTGACTGTTCAGAGGAAGTAAATTAATCAGTTTTCAACGCATCCGTTAATTCTGTTTTCCGAGCTCACCATGCGCGTTTCCATGTTTGCATGTTTAATTGTAACCTTGTATTCAAAAATATGATGAAACAGGATACAAACAGATTAAACGTGTTCTCCGCTCCAATTGGCCGCCATATGTTTTGATTGACAGATGTTTTTCAGACATTTCATCGTTCAAGGATTACAGCGCCCAGACAAAGAAGAGCAAATAGCAATTAATGTCCTGATTTTCCCGTTTCTTTACTTTACGTCTAAAAAGCAACAAGTGGGCTCGAGCTATGGCGATTCATATGCAGACTTTTTGTTGTGGATGTAACCTGCGAACAGGCATTATGTTAATCGGCCTCTTCGGCATCGTATGTATCCATATTTTCCATACGTAGTTTGCCATGTTTGTCATCGAATGACAGTATCGATCCTGCGTAGTTGGTTGTGTTTTGGTAGTTTCCAGCGGCGGAGCCGCAGCGAATTCTTATGGAAACGGAGGGGAGAATACGGGAAACCGCCTGCTGAAAATTTAAAGGATTACAAATCTAACGAGCTCATCAGAGAACGGAAATTCAGAAATGCCACCGAAGCAAATTATCATGTCGCAAGAGCATTATTTTTTGTGGCTTTAGACTCGTAACTACTCAAAAGTCCTTTTTCTTTTGACTGATATAGTTCTGCAGTTGAAATTGTGTTCAAGTTTGGATAGTGCATGATGCATAGTGCACCCGGAATGAAGAGGAGGAAATTAATTTGGCGCGGTTTTTCTTTAAGGAGATAATTAGATTTATTTAGTAAAAATTCGTAAATGTGTTGTTGTGAGTCCTTCTGCGAATGGGGCTTTGAGCGCGACGCACAACGAGTTTGCTTGAAAATTTCAAAAGGTATATAAGGCGGTGTTTTGCCGGCGCAAAACACCGCGTTATGTCAGTTAGGGCTATTTTCATAATTATAAAACGGAGCTTGTTTTAAATCGATCTCGTTCTCTGATAGCATTCCACCTTGATGTGCATTATATCGATTTTTTTTTTTAGGAAACAAACCTTTGAGAGTAGTAAACAGTGAAAACGATTGACAATTTGATCTTTGTATGAAGAATAGCCAGTTGCCCTCTGGCGCTGGAAGGATGTCAAACACGCGTATTTTGTGACACTCTGTTCATGAAATCGACGCGTGAGCAAATGTGTTATTGTTTATAACTACGAGATTTTCCTGGTGGCAAACTAAAATCTTACCATGAACCAAGACTTTTTTACGTTGTGTTAAAGAGGAATTTCCAGAGATGGTTTCTTAAGAGTATTTGTAACGCGTGACCCATATGGTCAACAAGACGTGCATTTTTCTAAGAGCCAAAAGGTAATCAGAGATGTGTTAACATAAACTTTCTCAAGGCTGAAGACTGTCACGCCGCGCATGCCCTGAACTGTGATTTCGTACCTTTAAAATTAGCCCGCATGAAGGACAGGCCGATCATTCTTTGCGTTTTCGCGAGAGAAGCACTCGCTTTTCGCGCTCACCTCGTGTACAATTCACGTTGTCCCATGAAATGCGAGATTTGAAAGTAGCATACTCAACTATTGACGGTATTATGAGTATTTTACGCTAAAGAAGGCCTCAAGATAGTGTTATCATTCAATATTGCCCAGTTAAAGCGCCAAAAAGGCCATTGATTTTCTTTTCACATAGTTCTCAAATGGAGTAGGAATTTACTGGAACCACACAGCCGCGGAAACTGGTGAACTGGATGCATTGCCAATCTCCCAAGGATACAAAAAAGGTATGCAAGGCATGTTCATTGACTGGATCTACACAGAGAGTATCAATGGTCCTTTACAATTTAGGAGAATATGGATTTCACTCATGTTAGGAGATCATCAAATTCGAATGAGATGCATGCATAGACCTACAAAACAACCTCTACGTTCCGCAGTAAATATTGCGAATGAGACGCTTAACTCTTGAAAGAAACCTCTTGCAACGAGATCCATATAATGTGATATGACAGCTAGTTTGAATATCTGAAATGCAGCCAACTACTGCGAGGTCGTGGTAGTTATAAATCTTCCAAAACCATCCTAATTTACTTCGGGCGCGTGAACGGAACTCTGAATCATTCTCCACTGCTCCTCTAATTTCTCGCTGCCAATTTGCAAGTAAGAACTTTTCCGTGGGGAATAATCTCTGGCTTGAAAGAACCCTTAGTGAACACTATTTATTTTAAATTTCAAACTATTGTATTTCCTTTCTTTACAGTTTTAGCCGATTTGAGTATGGTTGCCCTTGCATTTTCCGCCGTTTCAATGTTGGCGGATGTCTTTCTTTTGATTTCCTATTGCATGGTAAGAAAACTGTGACCCAATGTCCCTTTTTCCTTTTATGACCACTTGTTTCGTTTATATAATAGCTCGTTTTTTCGGGTGAAAGTGAGTTAAAGATAGGTACACTTTGAACGAGAATAGAATAAGGTTCAGATTTATAATTGGAGTAGTTTTCAAATTAGTGTCGAAAGCAATCCGAAATTGAACTGGTTTTGCTTTACTTTGGTCTGTGATTGGTCCAAAAATCTCGCTCCATCCTCTCGACCAATCAGATGTAAAACTGAAACCATTCACGTCTTGGTCGCCCACGCGTTTTCTTCCCGCGCTTTGGGCAGTGGTTTGACTTACAAAGGTATTTTCCTTACTTCTGATTGGCTCTCGTAATTACTTTGGGTTTGGTTTTACGACACTGAATCGAAAAGCACTCTACAAAGAAATCTATCGGCTGGCTTGTTAACTTATTATTTCTTCTCAATTTAAGAATACACGTTACGGAAACAAATATTTACCTCGTTTTGTTTTCTTATCATCAGCCGAGCAGATATCTGACACATTCCTGGATTTGCTGGCGAATTTTTGTGATTTGCGTCTCCTTCATTTTGAATATTTTTCTCATGTCTGTTTGGGAGGGGGTAAGTCTTTTCCTTCCGTGAATATGTTTGTGACAATTGTTTAACAGTTAAGAGAGACGTTAAATTTCAATCACGGTAATAGACTGTAGCCTAGGAGTGACCGTTCCCTTCCCCCCGCAAAGGAGGAAGGTTTCTTCTTGGGGGAGGGGGAACTGCTACTCGTAGGTTTTAATGCAGTAGAATAGGATGCGTTTTCGTTTTGTCACGAGCTTGGGACAAAGAAAATTGATAACTTAGAGAATTTCCAAGCTGAATTTATCGTCTTAAAGACTTTCGCTCTAACATATTTCCTGTTTATTTCTTCTTAGTTCTTGTTTTTGTTCTGTTTGAACATCTACGCATGGCTTTTAATGGTGAGTTTCACCTCTGTACACTGCTTCGGCTTTAATCTAAGAATCCGAAGATGTTCTGAGTTCTAAATGTGACACATATTCCGTTTGATTCGTTCATTCCATCTTTCTTGGCCTGTTCTTTCCTTAGTTCAGCCAGTCATTCGTTCATTCAGTAGGTCAGTCATTATGTCAGTCAATCAATCAGTCTGTCGGTCTGTCAGTCAGTCATTAAGTTAGTCAGTCATTTAGTTAGGAAGTCGATCTGTCAGTCAGTGTGTCAGTTAGTTTGTCAGTAAGTTAATATAATTTAGGTTTTATCAACTGAGTTGATGATGACAATTGGCCACCGTAAAGAGTTTCAAAGCTGACATTTCAAGCGTTAGCCCTGTCATTCGCTCTAAAATACCAAAATTTATCTTCCTCGTTCCCCTACCGACGCAGCACCATAGTTTCTCTAGAAACATACCCCTGATTTATTTGTCAGTTAGTTAGACTTTCAGTCAATCATTCAGTCAGTCCGTAAGTTACCATCTCTTTTCTGAATAGTCAGTTCTGAAATAAACTACCAGGGTCCAAGACGATCTAGTGGCATTCTACTCTGTTCAGCTGTGTTTCTAAATTTGCTTTGGAATATAATTCAACATCATTTTTAAGTATTTTAATTCATATTATTGTCATGTGATAATCGTTTATTTTCTACTGTTTTTTATCACATAAACTGCGGTGTTATACAGAGATTTCCCGCCCTGAGAAAAGTCGTAACAACACGCGTGAAAAAAGATCGTATTTTTTTCCACGAGTGTTGATATAGCCAATCAGCTGCTGCACGTCACTCGCCTCTGGCGCCCCTCGGTCAGATTCATGAATGAACGGCAAGTCTTCACTATTCTCAATACAAGTTGTTCGTCGGAGGTTTCTCGAATTGTTTGCGGCTAAAACACTAAAAAATCCGTATCGCTGACAGACAGTGAGGTTCAAATTTTCCTAGAAGGGGAAGAAAACCAATATACTAAAAGAAAAACCGAAAGTTACTTATTCAGTGGCTTTGGTGTTAGCATTTCTCTCGGCTGAGAATGAAAATCGACAACTGGAAGATTTGCCACTGACCGATTTTGGCCGTTTACCTGAAAGACTTCTTCTATCGGTAAGGATAATAAAAGAGAATTTTGGAAATTTAAAATTACGACCATTGTTGTTTTTGTAATCATGATTCAATGCATTTTTCTATCTTAAGAGTTAGCGCCAACGCACTCTACGGTTGTTATTCGGGGATTGTCGATTCATTAAATTAGTGAAGTCGGCTTTTCTTCTCAGTACGAGCTCTTGTGTTTATGTGATAAACAAAATAATACATGGTTGCTTGTAGATATGGAATTTCTCTTCTCGTGTTCAACTCGACATCCCACTCGTTCGCTCCGCTCACTCGAGAGCTATCGAGTTAAACACTCGAAGAGAAATTCCATATCTACGCGCGCCTATGTGTTATTCTCTCCACATATTTACATTAATTTTCTTTTTCTTTCAATTTCATTCTTTCTTTTTTTTTCGGTTATCAGGTGTACTTCATTCTTGTGGTGTACTCATACATCGAGACTCCTCCTCCGGAACAAACATCGTTACAAATGAGTGGAAGCTCGGTAATAAACATAACGTAGTCATGGCATCATTTTCCTATAAAATCTGCCATTATTTACCGCCTGGGAGGGGGGAGGGGGAATCGGCGGAGAATTTTGGAAAGGATTACATCGTTTTCAGGGGAAACGAATGGGGGTTCAGTCAGTCATTGTTGACACAGTGTAAAGGAAGGATCCTTAAAATATTTCAGGAACTCAGGTAACTTTTATCACGACACAACCAAAATCCTTTGACAACCCTCCCTCCCCTCCCCCGCGATGTAGATTATAATGACCAGTCCCTGAAGTAGAATAGGTAGATTACATTCCTTGCTATCCCGGATGAGATAGGGGTGGGTAGAGATATGCTCTGTTACTGGATTGGACTACAGAACTAAGGATCGAGTGTTCCTTCGAAGCGTTTATGTGTAGAGCTTAAGGATAATTAATCTAATTTACACCGCCTAGGAACAAGAATTGCCGGAAGTTGTTTTTTTGAGGAAATCCTAGATATTTTTTTTTTAGTTATCCGTAAAAGAAGAGTGGAGCGATTCTCTATTGGGCAACCTAAAACTAAATCAAGAATACTCACAGTCGCCGATCAGACCAAAAGAAAATATTCAAGAAACCAATAAGAAACAAAAGTTTGTTAAAAACATGATTTCTCTATCTTTTTTTGCAGTACCATCAATACGATGGACTTGCTTGATTCACCAGAATCAGATATACGCATGTGCCTGTTGTTTTAACTTTTAGAGACAACAAGACCCGACATGTAAATGAGGCTAATTCAAATGTAACCGTAAGGGTTCTTTACAAAAACGGAAAAAGGAGGGAGAAAACGTGGTCAGATTCAGTTAGGTAGATCTCAACCGAAAAAAATAGCGTTTTATAACATATGTAGTATTGGAAGAGGTATTTACATGCATGAATAATGAAGATTAAATAAAAAAAAAAAGGCGCGTACATATTTCAGTATTTTCGGTCTTACTTTTTTTAGGCGGAGCCTTTACAAAGGGTCTCGATGGGGTGATGGTTTTTATGGCTGACGGCCAATTTCTTTTCGTTAGGGTTAAAAGTAAAATTTTTACGATTAAATTTTCCTTACGACTGACAGTTATAAATTTGTCAATTTTTAAACCTACCAACTTAACAATGGGACTCCCTTTACACCGTGGAAAATATGGAAAACCAACCAAGTCGAGGACATCAAATTGTTTTGTAATGCTTCCGTGCGTTCCAGGAGAAACGTTGCGCAACAGTCGCAGCTCTGTTTCTAGAAAAGCCCCGTGACCAAAAACAATGGCGCTCACCGCAATTCGCAACCTACAGATCACAACCCACCCGCTTTGCTCTTACTTTCGTTGTATTTTATTTTTGAGACAGTGAAGCGTTTGACAATTGTTGTTTTTAGTAACCCACCCCTTTGAGTGTCTTCATTTACATCTGTTCACGCGTAACTAGTTTGGTCCACCAGTGTTCAGTAAGAACAGGTAATTGAACACGTCGGTTTTGGCGCCAACTGGGACGCGGCTGCCACTTCGCATATTTCGTCGTATCCACTCTGAAGTTGCTAAGGCAACGTATTAGTCCAAGCTAACAGATCCTCGACTTCCTGGTCATGAGGTTCCAGGTCTCTCGCATTTGTTTCCGCCGGTGAAGGAGCATAGGTCTGAGTTCTGGATAAGGGAGTCTCAGTGCCGGAAAGACCTCCTGAGTGACCATAAATAAATAAAAAAAATAAATATATAACTCTTTGAATCCAAAGATTTAATTAAAATCAAATCAATTTCAAGAGAAACAAATCTCGATTCTCTGAGCCTGTTTACTGAATGATAGAAAAAATCTTACAGGGAGAATTTGTATGTAAATCATTTGTGGGAGAGTCCTTTGACGAACGATTTGTAAACCAACAGCTTAAATTCAATTATACACAGGCTAAAAATGCTACAATGTTCGTAAACTATCTCCAAGTTCTTCTTGTGTCTGTAACTTATGCCAATGTAGTTTGGGATAAAATCAGTTTTCATTTAAGACGGGTTTAGCTTTGAGCGTTCGTTGCATGGCAAACCAACTTCTAAAAACCGATAACACCTAACCTGCATATGAGACAAAAAAGAGGACCTTGAAGCTAATGAAGTCTGCATTTCCCTGCACTGTACTTTGTGTTACAGTATCGGTGCTGAGTACAATGTAGCTTATTTACTGTTTCAAACAAATATGCTCTTCAACGCCGAAGTTGTTACTAAACCATTCTGTAGTCGGTTTGCCTGTAGACGAACTTGAAAACTTAAGGCTTTCCTCGCCAAAAACATCATTTGCCGGAGCCCAGAAAGAATAAACGACTTTTCTCTCCTTTGCACACGTCATCCTCTCAGTTTGCCCCATTATACACGCCTATTGCCCTAACAAAAGCTGTTTTCCGGCCCACATTCTTTTCCCTCCCAGTACTTAATTTTCCGTGACGACGTAATGAGTGTAAAGAAAAATCCTTAACACGAAAAACACTGGCACAAACCATACCTTGCTGTTTAGGAAGGTAAATCTGTTTTAGCAACTGAATCCTAGTGGTCTTCAGTTCCGTTAAGTCCCGACCATCTCGCCCAGTATCAAAGTTTCCGTACATTATGGCGTTATGCTCTGTCAATTGTTTGTGAATCTCCTCGTGTAATTCCTGTTGCGGCAGTCCAAAGTGTGTGGCTTGCAGATTGGAATCGGCTTTAAGAACCTCACTTAGCGGATTATTTGAACTCAAAACTGGTTTAGTTGTAGCTATTCCACTCCACATTGCATGATAGTCATCAAACGAAACTTTTCCGATTTTCGAGCTCTTTTTTCTCTCGTCAGGAGTTCTCGCGGGTGGCTCGGGATCTTTACGGGACATTCGAGTCAGGTCGACTTCCTCGGCCGTGTGAGGTTTGAGGCCAGCTGAATTAAAAATGTGCATACGTGAAAGATCAATTTTACATAGTCTCTATGACTAGCCGCTGCTCAAGAACTAGGAGCCTGCGTTTGAGTAGAATCGAGGGCTCGTTAACAGCGCGGCCTAAATGAAGCTTTTATAATCACCTGGAATTCTTTTCTTTTTGAAAAACAAGTATGTCGTGCCACGTTTTCAGTGGACCATGCGCTGCAAGACGAGAAACGTTACAATGCTGCAACAATCTTTTGCGCACTGCAACACGCATAGTGTCTTCTGAGATCTCTCACTCACTTCTGCTAATATTTGCCTACTCCTCTCCCCCTCCCTATTCTCCTCTCTCCTCCCACCCCTCCCTTAAATGTACAATTCTCCTGGAGTTCACATGAATTTCTTTGAATAAATCTGTAGCAAAATAGCATTTTCCTTTGCCATTTTATCGAGATAATGCATTTCTCATTAAAGGATTTCCTATTTATTATGAGATTGGATGCAATTTGAGATATTCTGCAAAACTGCATGAGTCTATGAAAGCAGAAGCATGCCAGCTTTTGTAAAGATATTTTCACCTTCAACTCTCTTACTGGCAAGAACACAGTCAAGCACAGTCTGTCTGAAACCACTAGGTGAGGAAGCAAAAATTCTGGCAGCACTAGGATTTACAGCATCCTCAAGAACTGGATTTGGTAGCAGCATCTGTGAAATTTGACAAGAAATTGAAAGAGGTGATTTAATCTTTGGTTGTACAGTCAAAAATCTTAACCCTTTAACTCCCAAGATCTGGTTGTTAATTCTCCCCTCTGGCTGCAACACATTTCCTTGTCAATAAGTTATGAGAATTTGGTGTTAGATCAAGATAACAACTTCTACCTGATACATTTGAGTATTCTCATTACCTGTTTGCTGGATAGTCAACGGATATTGTAGGGAGAAGTGACTTGTTAATCACTTCTGGGAGTTAAAGGATTAAGGTCTCCATCCATCAAGAGTTCAGTACCAATAACTCTTCAACTCTTATTAATTATTCGATGAAAGTTAAATGTCATGCCTGAGAACTAAACACAATGCCCAAACCAGATGCAAGCTGGGAACTCTCGACCTGAAAGCCCAGCATGTCAAATGAGAGGCCACAGCATCTTGCAATATGAGTTTGTTAGAATAAACACAAATTAGCAAATACTACATGTACCAGTAGGTATTTAACTAGAACTACATGTACCAGTAGGTATTTAACTAGAACTACATGTACAGACATTATATTACTGCATTTTATTTGTGTTTTGTTTACCTGGATACTAAGTAGCATATAAGAAATTGAATAAAACTCTTCCCAGCAATTCAAATCATCAAGAAAGTCTGCACATACTTGACCTGTGTCTGCATCAACTAAAAAAGCAACAATGGCAAGAGACAGTTAAAATCTGAAGATTTTCTTTACTATAAGGATGCAAATTTAATTTTTCGATCATTACGAATAGCTTTATACTGCTTGTAAACTTTTATGGAATGATGGTCTTGGTAAGAATTGGAAGGAGGAACCCAGAATATATTGCAAATAGAATAAGGAAGATGATAAGTTTTAAGCCTGGTAAAGAAATAAAGAAAGATGTTTTTCGTCTTGTCACAAGCGTGGCACAAAGAAAATGTGTCCAGCATTAACTGCTAGGATCAGCAACATTGCCAATCCTAGCAGTATACAGGACAAGTGTTGTACATGAACGTATATGACTTCACAAATTATGGGCCTTGCTCACCATAGAGTCTCTGTGGATCAGATAGTGGAAGAGCATCAGATTGTGAAATCTGAAGGTCTGAGGTTTGATTCCTCAAGGGGACTCGGAATTTTTTCTTTGTTTCGCACTTGTGACTAGTCAAAAATACATTTTTCTCCACAATATACTCCTTGCATAAAAATCTACATACAGACTAAGAGAAACAAGTTTTGAAGGGGAGGGGAAGTGTGACATAAAGTTTAGTTGATTGTGGTTAATCATGACAGGCTTGAAACACTTCCTCAAGCAGCACCTGCTCAAGAGAACTTTGACAGTGTAAAAAAGCTCTCATTGCATTTGTCACATTCAAACTCTTCTAAAGTGGTACTCTGAGGTTACTTTCAAGGAGCCATAAGGTCTCTTTTTTTAAGTTGGGAAAGGGGGAGGGTGCAAGCCTTTTTAATTAATTACCCTACTCCTTTGGCCCTAATAAAAAATTTGACATTACTGCATCTGAGAGAAGCAAACATAATTTATTACAAACTCTCTATTTGGGGAACACAGTAACTTCCAGGGCAATCCAAAACATTACATGCAAAAAATCATTCCGACCCTACAACCCTTACAACATATTAATCTCACCATTTGGATGGAAGGGTATTGTGTGAAAGAAAATCTTCGGTGGTCTGCCATTGTAGCACTCATCAAACTGAAGATACAACTTGAAGACACCACCTGAAAAAAAAGATAGAAAAACAATTATTTTTAATTAACTTCAAAGATAAGATAGGTGATTCTCCTTTCTAACTTTTATAGACCTCCTTATGAGCTAGTTATGAGAATTTGGTACTATATCAAAGTAAGATGTGTATCTGTATTCTCACCCCTTGTTTTATTGAATAATGTTTTGAATTTGTGAGGAAAAGTTAGAAGTTTAAGGGTGAAGACAGTCACAGGGTTAACAAAATGAAGATCAAAATCATTCAACATTTTTTTTAAGGAAGATATTTTGCCGTATGACTTATAGACAGTCTTTGGCAGAGGAAAGCAAAAAAACAACAGTGATTTGTGTACCTTCCCACATTGTGTCTTTAGGGCCTTTTAGGGTACCTTCCCAGGTAAACATGTCCACATCCTCATTCAGTGGGTTGGCCTTTATACCCTAAACAAAGAGAAATATATAAACCCTGGAATATTATGACTCAGTGGTGGGTGGTGAATTCAAGAGAGGGTCTTCCTCCCTCTGAATCAAAGTTTATCCTACCCATCCACAATAAAAAAAGTTTTGGATCTGCCCTTGCGACTCCCAATCAAACCATGATATATCACACACATACTTCTGGTTTCAAGCTTTAGATGTACATTCATAATGGTAATTGGACTGAGCGGAGTCCAATTCAGTCATGCAAGTGATGGCAAAATCAGACAACCAAGAAGCAGGAGTCCAATTTATTAACCATGGGTATGATAACTGTTGAATTGGATGACACAAAGTCCTGTCACTAATTAATCATAACCATTACAATGTTAAAAAAAATTACATCTAGTACAAATATATCCAATGGAGACAATGTTTTGGATAAATTATTCCTCCAGTTTGGAAAATCCCCATTTTTTTCTAAGATATGTGGTTTTTGCTATGGTTATTGAGATCAATTCTGTGACTGGTGGATTTGGCTGAGAGGACATAGCATGATTTGCTGCTTCAACTGTCTGATTGCCGGTGTTTGATTACAACCAACTGTCCAATTACACTGTTTGATTACCACTGTACGGAATGATTAGTGAAAAATAAAACACTCAATGCACTAATCACATTTGAGGAATTGAAATGGTTACAATTAATAATGGTAATAGGACTGAGTGGAGTCCAATTTGGTCCATAATCATATGAGTGATTGACAAAATCAGATGACTGCGAAGCAGGAGTCAGTTTGTTAGTCACAAGTATGATTACAGACAGAATTAGGTCTAAGTCCTGTACTTTTACCAATTAATCAAAACTGTGACAAAACTTAAAGAAAGAAACTGGACATCAGTTAACATTTTCATAAAAAAGCAACAGTTAACCTAGCGAAATGTGAGACAACAGCACATGTGATGCGTTACAATGGCATGATGTGTTAACTGTCTCTTTAACTGTTCTATTACACTATCCAATTACAACTATGATGCGTACACTGTCCTATTAGTGCTCAAATCAGGCTGGTGATAACCAATCACGTTCAAGAATTTTGTTTTAGTTTTGATTAATTCATGAACAGTAAAAACTCCAAGTCCCAAAGTGCTGACTTTCATAAATCCAGCCACTAAATAGATGATCAGGTCCACTTCATCGGCAAACTCAAATTTTAAGAACGAGGGAGTAATAATAAAACTAGTAGTATTTACTTAGGTGAAAACAGAAACCTTAAATTCTTTTGTTAACAGTGACTAGTATCCCTCGTTTCGTGGACCAATTAACATTGTACATGAGTGTACTACATCGAATTCTTACCTCTAGACTCGTGACACATCATTTGAAGGAAGTAAGACATATAAATGTGAACAACAACACTATACGATCGCAATGAACACAAATAAACTTCAAATGAGCACAATACATACTAAATTTACAACGCTCACTGCATAATGTTAGAAGGTACACGTGTGATTATTGGAACTTACCCAAGGAAGTTCCTCCTTTTGCAATTTAAACCACTCTTTCTCGAGTAACATGTGCGCCCTTGAATGCATTCTTCCACTATTTTGGAGCACGCACAATTTCGGCTCTCTAGAGGCAAGTTACTTAAAAAACGAAAGAGCAATTACAGCAATCTCTCCGACAAACACCTCACTCTGTCCATGAAAACTTCCTCACTAAATTTAATCATAATTTACATCGCTGCTGCAGCCGATTTGATGCGCTCTACAGGGGTACCAGTATTCAAAATCGAAGGAAGATGAAACCTTCTCCTGTATCGTCCGCCATATTGTAACAATTATTCTTCGGCGTGGTTGCATAGCAACAACAATAAATAAGATTTAGAGCCCAGTTTCCCAGTTTTCGATCATGCCCTCGCGATCATCGAAATTTACAATTTTTTTTTCTTGTTATCAGTTACCATTATTATTAATGTTATCACATCATTTATATCTTAGTTCTTAGTCTATATCGGGTATGATTATAGCTCTATCCCATCCCAAAGAACAGTTTTGATCTTTTGAACTGTTCGCAGATAATTTTCAAATTGAAATTTTATGCAACGGAAAATCTCGATCAACCTTTTGTTTTTCAAGACCCAAATAAACTCTGAATTTATTATGCGCATTTGAAGTCTAGTGCGTTAGCTCCATCGGGAAGCTCCGTATCTGGAGTCGACAGCCCGAGCGATACGCAATGAATGTGTTTGTTAGGGCGGCATTTGTAGATCAGCTATGTGATCAAGCGAAGTTTCTTGTACGACGGATCTTCTTCTCAAGGAAACTGTGGAGTAAAAATTTTCGTGGCGCTAAAATTTTCCAAAGTCGAACTTTTTTTCGCTTTTGGAGGCTTTTATAACTAATCTAGTAGGCACGCTGATGCGTTATGCAAATCTGCTTTAGTTTAGCAGCTCAAGAAGCTCTTATGCAAACAATAACCTGTCTCGTCCTTTCTATCAACCAATGGCCGCCTATCTATATTGACATAAGAGCGAATATTTATTCAAATCGTTGAATTCAATATTATGCCCTAGAAACGGCTTATAAACAGAAACCACGGTAAAAAGAGTTGAGAGGAGCTGAAGCAGGAAAGTGTTTTGAAAATAAAATGTCGTCAGATGAAGAAAGCGTTGAGGACGAAGGAGTCCCCTATTTAGGAGAATATGAAGGTGATCGAAATGAAGAAGAAGAAAGACATGGAAAAGGAAAAGCTAAGCTGCCTAATGGCGATGTATATGAAGGCGAATATTCACATGGCAAGAGACACGGCCAGGGAACATACAAGTGAGATCTTTTTTGTTATTATTCGATTGAAAAACAGTAAGTTATAGAGACAACTTTAGTCGGAAAATGATAATCTGGGTGACCTTTGAAAATTGAAAGCCGCAATGAGATTCTTCTGCAATGTCTTCTCTCCTTGATAAAATTCATTTCACGTTTAGATGCCGTTTAAGCGCTTAATTCTAACTAGGTAATTCTTCTTGCCGATTCTAGATTTCAAAACGGAGCAAGATATACTGGAAGCTACATGAACGGTATAAAACACGGCGAAGGAACATTCCTGTATCCTGATGGCTCCAAATATGAAGGGTACTGGCTTAACGATGTCCGTCACGGCCGCGGGAAATACACCTACCCGAACGGGGACATTTACGAGGGGGAGTGGGCCGACAACCAGCGTCACGGTCAAGGGGAGTACACGTACCTGGAGACCGGGTCTAAATACCGGGGGATGTGGGTCCATGGGAAAATGGACGAAGTCGGGGAATTGATTCATGCTAACCATCGGTATTCCGGGGGATTTTTGCAGGATAAGCCCAGCGGAAAAGGTAAATACGTGTTTGATCACGGCTGCGAGATGCGGGGGAGATATGAACTGGTTGAAGTTGTTCTTGAGCCTGACAATGAGGAAGAGGAAGCCATCACTGTTGTTGAACCAAAGTGGAAGATAGAGGAACTTGTACCACTGGATTGAAAATTAAGCGCAGGTTTTAGTTGATCTACATTAAATTGCGAGAAAGCGTTTTAACATTTCTTGATTTGCCATAAAATAGATGGTGTCGGATCAAAAAAGTCTCAGGCTGGATTCTGTGTTTTCTTTCTTTATTTATATTTTTTTAAGTGAACCAACGTAAAGGCTAAAAGAGCTGAATAAAACCAAACGCTTAGAGTCCTGGATGTACATAAATACCTACTCTATAATGAGACAAATATAGTACTACACGAAAATACTGCTCAGTGGTTTCATTTTAGGGTTCACCCACCAGAGTCTCATCCACAGACCAAAACTTCCTATCGATAGGCTCGGGTCTCCCGATTCGTTACGCGGCAGACCCAGACCTCTCTCGCTTTTTCATCGCGCCGCTACTATAGGAGGGTGTGAATGGGGTTAACCGACTAGCGACAAAGGGCGTAAAAAATTACTGACTACCGACGAAACGGGGAAAAATTACCGACTAGCGACAAATAAATTCTAACCGACAACCGACATGGTCAGACGTGATAGGGATGTTTGTATTCAGAAAGAACAGCATTTTGATGATTTCTAGCTCAGAAAATCCTTCTTCACCCGATGTAACCACATTAATTCCAAATTTAGCCGAATTATAGAATTTCTTGTCTTCAAATTACTTTAAATCCACGGGATCCTTCTTTTCGCTGAGCAGCGTGGGCTCATTTCTAGAACAGCGGCTCGTAATCGGGCTGACAAGACGCCCTGCTGTCTCATTTCAAGAACAGCGGATCACAGTCGAGCCGACCAGACGCCCTGCTGTTGTCTTTTTATTGCTCGTTGTTTGTTCATGCGGTCGGGTCATGACTGGGATTGCTAAAGTCATCGTGAGTTTTTTTCGAAAAGGTGAAGAAGTCGCCATCGAACGTCATCGAAGCAGGGTCCCAGTAGACAAAGAAGCTCATAGAGGAGTATCTGAACTAAAAAAACATCTTACGGAGTTTTTAGGACTAAAGGAGCAGGCACATCAATATGGAATTGGCGGATTTTCGTTAAAGTTATTTCGCCTGGCGAAATCGCCTGCGGGCAAATGCGAAAATTTTGCAATTGTGACGGATGGGCAATGGCAGCTTGAACTTCCAAATTTAATATCGGATGAAAGTAGCAGTGAGCTCAACGGTAAGTGTGGAGCGCGTGCAGCGGAGTTTGATGAATCACTTTAGTTCTGTAGTTAAATATTAAGCTCAAATGTTAACGTGGTTAAACTCTGGTTCCACCGTTTTTTGTTTGTTGTTTTGTGGAGCGGAATGTTTTTTTTTTCTTTTTCACCGTCCATTTGAATGCGAAAATTGAGAAGAAAAATCTCTACAAAGAAGTAGCGAGTAAATCAGTTTATAAGCTTCTTTCTGATTAATTGGTGAATGAACAACAGTGTAGCTTAACATATTAAAGACCCCGTCTATTTATACACGCCCTTGAATTTATTCGTTTCTGAAAACCAGACGTTCAAATAATATTCAATTCTCTCCTCGAGGGAAGCTACGCACGAGAGATTTCGCTCGATGTGCACGTTTTATACATCTTGACGAGCATTTGCTGATAAGAACTGTGTAAGTTTCCCAAAAGCCTACTAAAGAGAAAACTTAAAACACACGGTATTTAATATTTTAGTACACATTATCCAAGAGGTCACAAACTGGACCGGAAAGCCAGTAGTGTTGCTGAAGGCGCCGGCTACATCTGATAAAAGCAAGCAGAAGTCAATGAACGACACTGAGAAGAAAGGTGACGAGTCAAAAGTGAGAAGGAAACGGAAATCACGAGAAGAAGCAAAAGAAGATGAAAATCTGGCAAAGAGGATCATGACTGAAGGAGGTGACATCGAGAGAAACGAAAGGCAACAAGGAGACCTTCAAAAGTTTCAGGACGGTAGGGCTGAATTAGCACTTGTAGTTCGTTTACCTGATTTTCAAAAGTCATAAATTTCGCTACTTTGGAAATTCTACGGTATTCCTTGTTTATAAACACTGCCTTGTTTATACAACGAAAAACGCTCACTTGGTGCGTTCGCTATGTAAAGATAGTTTCTTTTAAATTCCGGCTAAAAACTGTATTATTATCACTTTGATGGGCATTGTGGCGCATTTTGCGTGCCAAAATAAAGAATTTGCCGGGCTAAAATGTATTTTTAAAAATAAACCAAGACAACCAATGTTCGTGCCGTCTTCTTGTAGCGTTGGTAAAAGAAACCGTGGAGCTATTTTTAAAGCCCAAATCATGGCTGAAAACACAGAAAACAACAAAAAATTTGCAAATTCTCAATCTTCTCAGGTAGGGAAGAAGATCTTAAAAGATCTGAAAGTATTACACTTCGTCTAGAGTTTAAAGTCTTAAAACTGGGCAAATTGCATAATAAATGTGAATAATTAACGTGTATTTTTAATTATTAACTGAGATTTACCGACAACCGACAAAGGTCAAAAATCTTAACCGACAACCGACAAAGTAATGAAATTTTAACCGACAACCGACATTTTGACCCCCCCATTCAGACCCTCCTATAGCGCTGTTTGCTGTTTTACCAACAGAACGCCTAGCACAGCTAACGTCTGTCAGCCAATAATTTTTTACTTTCCGATTGGCAATACTTCCATGAATTTTGCTGTCGAAGAGCTTAGAATCGCCATAGAATGTCCAGGCGAGAAAGCTCACAGTACGATTAAGGCTGAACGTGTCTGCTGCGGCGTACTTTTGTAGGCAAATTTTGCTCGCAAAGTAATCAACCAGAAATCGACAGCCCCGCAAAGACTTTTGATTCAATGTATATTGTAATTTTGCAAAAATATCGGCCTTTTAGACACAATAGGTTTTTAAGCTTTCTTGTTATGAAAATCGAAAGTCTTCCATACAAGAACGAATAGAACCCATTTGAAAGGCAACTATCCCTTGAGTGCCGTTTAATGATCTCAAAAGAGACAACAAAGAAACTGGATGAATAGGGTTTATCTTCTTGAGGTTGGTTACAAAAGAAAATAGAGTTCCAAAAACATCTCTTTTTTTGTGGACTTCATGTGCATCGTTTGACGCAATAGCGTTTAGCTGCCTATATAATTTTGTAATCCACTTTGGCCAGTCACTTTCGACTGGGACAGGAGCTTTTTTTTGTTGTACTTTTGAACGATGCAGATCATAGTGAATCAAATCGTATCCTAAGCACCATGAAACACTTACATATTTGATGGTTCGTCCTTCATCCCGTTTGTTTATACCGACCTTAAGCATAAAAACAAGAACTATATGTATATTGGCTGGTCATTGGGAACGATCTCTCAGAATTTGCATAACAGGTCATGTGGAATCCCGCCCGGATATATTACGCAATTGTTCATGTTAAATTAACGCTGGAACCGAGCTTTGCAGCATTTTCAGTTCTTGCGCTCAAATAAATGGATGTAAGGTTTCCAGTCGAAGTCGAGAGAGGAGACATGAACTGAATCGTCAAGGGCTACAAAGCATATCAATGGTAAGATCAACATGAACTTCACCAGCGTTTATAAGCCTGTTTTGTGTACGTTGTTATTTATTTGAGCGATTAATTTTTCGAATTTGGAAGAGAAGCACGAGGCAGTTACTGTTTGCGCGGGATTTCGAAGAGGATCTAAATACATGTCCGTTTTCAGATATTTCTATTTAAACACAGTTTATCCTCCTTTATTTAATATTGTAGGAAGTACAGCTCTCGTGTTGGTCAAGAACGGAACGAGTCAACCTTCGGAAAGAGAGTGGCGCTGCAAATCAGTTTCAAGACCTTTTTTTCATTTTGCGGTTGTTGCAGAGTACAGACAAACATTTCTGCCCGAATTTAAGGTCCTCGAATCTTCAAAAACATCAGAAAAACTGAACAATGACTAATCATTGGATTGGATTCGCAAGGATCCGCAAAGGTAAGCGGGATGTTGATTATTTTTCATTTACTATCCGTTCAACGGACAGACACACAGGGCTTGCACTGTAAGTATCCCTGAGAGCCCCATACAATTCCTTGTTGTATGGAGCTTTTTTAGCGTTAGTCGAGGCGTGGCGGGTGTTGTCACGTACGATCCTTCCGACGTTTTTTTCCCGACACTATTCTGACAGAAGAAAGTCACATAATGAAAGCAAACCAGAAAAGATTGAGGAGCAACTCGAGCTTTCACATATCATCAAGTTCATTAAAATGAGCATTGAATTTCCTTCACATCAACAAGCCTTTGTTTACACCGATCACGAGCTCATTTGTGTTTCGGAAATAGATCAATTAGCTATATAATGATGGCGGAATTTAAGAAGGATTTTGAAGATGAAGAAGAACGAAAAGGGCGAGTTATTAAATCACGAAAAAACACTCCAGAAGAAAGAAACAGACAGAGAAAAGAATGGAGAAAGAGGAAACAAGGGAAGCAAATGCCGAATTCAACGAATAAAAATGTTGAACTTCAATCACTCAACCGCGAAGCGAATGACTTGGTGCCTTGTACTTCTGAGGCTAAGGGAAAGAAGCCGCGTCCTTCGGACCAACATTTTGAGCCACAAAATGTCAAGAAACCCCGTCTCCTCGCGCTTAAACCAGGCAGTGAAGAGAAGAAAGAGGCCTTGGGTGGTTGCTCAAGAGCTGCTAAGATAATTCAAATGGCTGTTGGTGCCGACACGGTTGTCTCGCAGAAACCTCGTGGGAAACGTCATCAAACCTTTTTAATTGGAAAAAAACCACAGCGAGCAATGGGTCCAGATTTGAACCCAAATAACTTAGGCCAGAAAACATTGAATACTTGTCTTAAAAATCCAGGTGGCAGTGGAAGCTTTGGACAATGTTTTCTCGGGCGCTATCTAGGCATCGACGTTATTGCCAAGCAAATGACTCACAACGAAACGTCAGAGGATGAAAAACGAGCAAGAAGAGATTTACTTCACGAAGCAAAGGTCGTCTCTGCTTTGGGGGACTATCCACATCTACCCATGTAAGTAAGTAAGTTTATTAAATCTCCACTCAGTGGCTCTTCCGATTTAATTTACAATAATTGGAAATCGAATAAAACTACCTATAAAAGTTACAATAATATCATGATAAAGAAACAAATATAAATAAATAACTAACATATTCTTAAAATTCTATACCTAAAAAAGATTCCTACGGGCTGTCATATATATCGCGCTTTACTGCACGCTTGAAAACTGAGAGTGTTGCGCTATTTTTCGTGTCTTCACTTATAAGAGAATTCCAGGCAGTGATTGCTCTATAACTAAAAGACCTCTGTGCTGTGGCTGTCCTACAAAAGGGTACAACTAAGTTGTCTCTAGATCTAGTATTGTAGCTGTGGATAGCTGATCTTTTGTTGACGTAACACTCTAAATATGGTGGTGCAAGGCCATTGACTATTTTGTATAGCATCGTAACATCACGCACTAATAACTGGTTCTTAATAGAAGGCCAACACAGTGCCCGCAGCACTGGTGAGATGTGATCAAACTTCTTGCTGTGTGTCAACACACGGGCAGCAAAGTTTTGTACAAGTTGCAATTTGTTTATGTTGTGCGCAAACGTTCCAGACCAAACTGTCGAGCAATGAAAGAGTTTACAAAAAACTAGACAATTCAGAATGGTGGTAAGTTCTGATTTGGAAAACAAGTGCCTAGCTCTGCTTATCTGGCATAGGGTAGAAACAAGAGACGATATCAGGGTGTTAACGTGTTCATTAAAAGTAAGGTTCGAGTCCAATATTATACCCAGGTCTTTGACTGAGGACACAGGAATTAAGTGTTGCCCAAGAAAGGGGACTCTGATATCAGGAACCCCACTTAAAAGCTGTTTCGTTCCAAAAAGAATAAGTTTAGTTTTGTCTGGATTAATGAGCAACTTATTTGTACAGCACCAGGAGGCAATAAGTCGGAGATCTTCCGAGACTTTTGCAAGGCAGGAGTCAATATTATTCGATGAACACGAAAGATAAACCTTTGTGTCATCAACATATGACTCTACGCTTGAAAACTTAACAACGGACGGTAGGTCGTTCATGTAAAGGCTGAACATAAGAGGCCCTAGAATGGACCCCTGTGGCACGCCATGTGTGACAGTTAACTCTCTAGAGCGAGATGTACCGAGTCGTGTTGACTGCATTCGGTTTGTAAGATAGCTCTCAAACCACTTTGACGCTTCATTTGACGCACCGAGCCCTTTCAGCTTGGTGAGGAGAGTTCTATGACATATGCTGTCAAAAGCCTTGCTCAAGTCGATTAGAACCATAGCCGTGATTTCCTTTTTATCCATCGCTTTATATATATGACCGGTGACAAGCAAACTCAGTGTTTCAGTAGAATGGTGTTTACGGTTTCCGCTTTGATGACAGGTGAGGTTGCCTTGTTGAGTCAAATAATCAGTGAACTGATTCAGGGCAATCTTTTTTGTCACTTTAGAAAGTAAAGGCAATAATGAAATAGGGCGATTGTTACTAGGAATCTCGTGATCACCATCTTTAAGATGTGGCACTACTACCGACTTCTTCCAGGCCTTAGGGACAACAGAGTTGTTAAAAGAAGAGTTTATCAATGCAGTTAGAGTTGGTAATATATACGGTAAACAGTCCTTGATCACAAACACTGGAATTCTGTCATAGCCTGGAGCTTTTTTAGAAGGCATAGCCATAATCACTTTTCACACATCTTCACTGGTTATTGCTTTGAAGTCAAACAGTTCATCACAATGAGTTGAACCGAGATAAACAGGAGTAGTTGGTAGGCCGTGAAGGCGAGCGAGCTCCGCAGAGTCATCGGCGGCCTTCTGTCCCACAGATATAAAGAAGCGATTGAATTCATTATCCATGATTTTTGGTGTTGTTACAAAGGCCTCACCATTATGCCTTGTGACTCAATTTCATGGTATTCAGCAAGAAAGTGTAACTCTCCATCAAGCGGCCGATAGCAACGCAGTTACTAAAGCAAACTGTATTTCTATATTTAAAAAGATATGCAGTGCTTTAGACCATGTGCACTGTAAAGGGTACCTTCATAACGACATCAAAGGAAACAATGTTGTACTAGAACGTGATTGTTTTATTCCGCCACGTTATTGAAAGAAGGACATTTTCTGTCTTTTAAAAATTGCTCATTTAAATAAATATTAGACCCTGTGAGCAGGGTAACTGGGATACCTGGATGGTACTGGATCCTTGGAATCAAGTGTAGTGATACTACGGGTGTCAGACTATTATACTGAAACAGTGAGCTCAAGTCTGGCTAAGGGCATACACTTCTTTCAAAACATAGGCATGCTATGCATGCAAGAGTTATATTTTGTAGGGTGGGTGGATTACTTGAAACATCATAAGTGGTCTACATTCTTACAAAAGGAAAGAAGAGTATTAACGCGGAAAAGAACGGAAATGTCGAATCACCTCACAAACAGTAGATTACGTGTGTTGTGCGAATAAATGTAACCAAAAATAACTGTATTAGTGCCACAGATATCTGTTAATACAAAATGCAGACAGCAGACGGCAGACCGGATACAAAATATAGCCCAGTTGTTCGGAAGCAGACCACCATCGTCACGATTTAAAGGAGCGTGGGCGGAGTTAATGTGCCAAGCCTCCAAACAAAGGCGCTGGTGGTAACGCCGATTGGTGGTGATAATTTTAGAATTATCCCACCCAATTGTATGGTTGGTTAGGCAAGTATGCTCCGATAAAGCTGAATTTTCCTTTTTGCAAAGAAAAACCGCTTTTTGGTGCTCTTTTAACCGTGTACCAAACTGGCGTTTGGTCTGTCCGATGTATTCGTTATCACAGTCATTGCAAGGAATAGAATAAATGGCGTCGGTTCGTTGTTCTTTCGTGACAGGATCCTTAGGTTTGGCGAAAATATGCCCCAAAGTCTGAAAAGGTTTTTGAGCAACTTTAACGTTGTGGCTATTCAAAATTCTCTTGATGGGTTCAGTAACACCCTGTATGTAAGGAATAACAGCAAAACCAGTCGCTGGTTCCCTTTCATCAAGAGCGTTACTATTTGTAACTGGTTTTTGGCAGTTACGGAGAAAAGTTTTTGTATAGCCATTTGCCTTTAGGACATTGGAAACATATTTCCTCTCCTCAGCCTTCGAATCGGGTGATGATGGTAGACAATCAGCCCTCCTAAGTAAAGTTTTGGCTACAGACTTTTTATGGCAAATAGGATGGTGAAAATCGAAAGCGAGGTATTTGTCGGTGTGGGTGGGTTTACGGTAGACACATGTCTCTAAATTACCCTGAACCCCTCTAGACACATTTAAATCAAGAAAGGGCAAATGTCTATCCTTTTCACGTTCAAGGGTGAATTGGATCGACGGCTCTACTGAATTCAAATGCGCTATAAGGCGCTCCGCTTCATTTCCGGATACCGCAGAAATAACATCATCGACATATCGTTTCCAGAAAAAGGGTTTAACCGGTGAAGTGGCTAAGGCCCTTTGTTCCACGTCTTCCATTACCATGTTAGCGATGACAGCAGAAACAGGCGAACCCATAGCTGTACCAAAAACTTGTTGATAGTATGTGCCGTTATATGTAAATTGCGTGGTTTTGAGGTAAAAAGACAGCAGATGAATAATATCCTCCACAGGCAAAGAAGTTCTTTGTCCTAGGGAAGCATCTTCTCTGAGTCTTTCCTCCGCAACCTTAACGGCAAGATCAACTGGGATTTTAGTGAAGAGCGAAACAACGTCGAAAGATACTAATTCTTCACAAGCGTCAAGAGTTTTATCTCTTATGAAATCCGTAAATTCGCAGGAATTTTTGACAGTGTAATCAGTATTCCCAACAACAGGCGACAAAATTCTCGCAAGATAACCAGAAATTGCATAAGTCGGAGAATTAGCAAAAGAGACAATGGGTCTCAAAGGAATTCCCGGTTTATGAATTTTAGGTAAGCCATAAAAACGTGGACATAAGCCGTCACTACTGTATAACATTTTGTACGTAGAGTCACTAATTCTGCCAGCTTTTTTCAAATCAAGCAACATTTTGTTTAACTTTCTTTGAGTTTTACTGGTAGGATCAGAGTTTAAGACAGCATACGTACTCTTATCATTGAGCAGAGACAAAGCTTTGTCGTGATATTGCTGTTTGTCCATAACCACAACACAATTACCCTTGTCAGCAGATAATACGAGCCTGTCCGGATCCTTTTTGAGAGTTATAAGCGCATTGAAAACATCCTTTTGAATGCTTTTGGGAGGAGGTTTAGCACGCCTGAGTACGCTACTTACTTCTGCTCTTACCAAATGCCTACGATCGTCGTCGAGTTGAGAGATACTCTCCTCAACAGCGGCGACAATTTCGGCGGTCGGTATTTTGCGAGGAGCAATAGCAAACTTTAGACCCTTCTCTAAACCACTCCGTTCCAGCGCGGATAATTCCTTGGAGGAAAGGTTCATGACCCATTTATCTTTCAGAGATGAGCCTGAATTAACAGGAGACCTCTTACTGAGCATGTGACGGAGTTTTCTCTCATGTTTCTCTCTCTCTGTTTGGTAAACGTCTGCAGTTCTTTCGAAATGCAAAATTCCTCGACCCAGGAAGTTTCGGAGTTGTTAATCAAAGCAGAGAGTTCACTGAGTGAACGAGAGAATAACGTACGTAACCGCAGTATGGAACTGTGACATTCATCTATTCGTAGCTTGTTAAAAGAAAAACCAGTACGGACCATGAGCTTGTATCCTTTAGCACTCCGTAAAGGAGGCCGAAATCTCAAACTCGATGGAAGCACATGGTTCTCTTTGCAACGGTGATTGAAATACAAATGACAGCGATACTTAGCAATGCGGACTCTGATGTTAGTGAGCCGGTTGACCCTTGTAACAACAGTTTGACCATACTTTTCTCGCAAATAAAATATATTAAAGTTCACACGGCAACCAGGTGGACAATCAGAAATAATTTGGAGTTACACTGGTTTGCAGATTTAATGAATGTAACCGAAGAAGTTACAATTCATAGACCCAACGTTTCGACACTCCTGTCTAGTGCCTTCATCAGGGGTGATCTAAACGCTGCAACAAGAGGTCCTTTTATATGATCACTAATTAGCGGCCTTTTTTCTGACGAGGTGTAAATAGGCGTCAGGAAGCAGACCGCCATTCGCACTGTTATCGTAGCTACGTTCCCTGGCATCAAGTGAATCCAACATCGCGTCTTTCTTCACAAGCAGTTTCCATTCATTAGAGTTTTGTTCTTCTGTCTCACGGTAGTAGTGTTGTTCAATAGATTATGAGGTTCTTTTACGGACAAAATATCGAACATGGATACATTAATGTTTTGTTCAATTACATTATTGTTATGCGTTATAATACAAGTCTTAAAATAAAATAAATCAATTTCATCCGGAATGCATCGATTTTGGATGTCAAACATCGATGTTGTGCAGCATACATCGCTTTCCTGACTCATTCACGCGTGACCTTATATAACTAAAAGATGTTCCATAAAACTAAAAGATGACGAAGCGGAAATAGAAATGACCGGAAGTCAGATTAAACAAGAAGCCCCGGAAACTAACACTTTCAAAATGGCGGAAATAGAGGCAGACGATCAGTGAAGTTTGAGAAGCACTATGCAAGGTGTACGGATTTGGCTGCCCAACATCGAAGGATTTTTACGTCTTTGGGTAGGCTACTGGAAAGTGCAGAAGGGCAAAGGAACACTGCGTCCTACGACTCGGCTGAATTTTTTAGTCGCCGTTTACGAGAAAACGAAAGAACTCTTGTCACTTTGACTCTAAGAATAGAAGAAGCCTTCCCAAAAGAAGTTGAGGTGATCTCTGATCTAAACGAACTTGTTTTTCTTATGAACGAACTTTCAAGGGACTTTGACAGAATTTTCGAGGACTCGGAACGTTCTACGTTTACTGCACCATCGTCCCTAAACGATCGTCCTTCAACTGTGGCTAGGAATGGTTTAGTTGGCAAACCAAGGCTACAGATCTTACAGCAACAGTTGCAAACTCTGCACAATGACGCCGGTTTTCGTTGGGCTGATATCGGAAGAATCAGAGTATTGCCTATGGCAAAATTGGTTTTGGCAAGATATAGACATGAAAGGATGATCCTTCCTTATCTTACTTTCAGTTAATAGTTGTGTTATTCTTGGGCCCCAAACCATTTTTATTCATAATTTTTCATAGGACATAAAAAAAAAAAACACATAGAATCATAATCACTAAGAGACTGAATAGGGGAGGGCGTAACTTGAGGTTTTAAAGAAAAAAATCTCTGTAATTGGTACAATTATCCATGACTTTACACATGTTTATGGGAATGTTTTGCTCCTTTATTGCTAGAAATTTCTGCTGCTCAATTTAATACATCTCTGTTAATTTCCTAAGCAGTGTCCAAGGAAAATATGCCAGTGGACCCTTCATATAAAACAATAAAATTTTAAAATCCGTTTGGGTTACTCAGGAAATGTTCCACGTTCAATTAGTTCCAGTTTCAAGTTACTCAGCATATTAACTATTTCGTTAACAGCTAACAAACTCAACACTAACATAAAAGAGCTTACAAGAGCTAATTTACAAGGGTATAAACTTCTCTGCAATAGCCATTATGCATGCAATGTAGCCACAGCTTTCCCTCATTTGTTATTTTTTTGAGTGATTGCAAATCAAGGCTATATCTCAGGTTTATAGTGTTAATACTATGAAGCATCTAATACAATATGCCACTATAACACCATGTATTTTTTTTTCCAGCTATTCAAAGTTTTACACCCCTAATTATAACTGATTATTGTTACTGTTTCCCATTCACATTGTCGTTAGTAATTTTATTCTTGGCATACTGACATGTATAATAGTAACCAATTTATACTAACTGTATTAAGAGTTCGTTCCAAGTACATGAAGTTAATACAGTAAATTATGAATAGCAGTTTAAATAAAAAGAAGCAATCTGCAATACCACTTTGTAGGCTATGATTCCATCATGATCACCAGTTTGGAAGGCTGCATCTCCAGCTTCTTGCAGTGACAATTCTTGGTTAAGTGTCAGAGTAGTAATTGTGTCAGGTACTGAAACTGCATAGTCACTCTATATGTCAGGTACAGGCCCTTCTTCATCAATCCCTTAATGATTGAATAAATTAACAGCCTTGCTGGCAGTCACATCTGTCACAGCCTTTTACCCAGAATTTCTGAAATGTAGCATTCCTTGTATCCAGAGCTGATTGGGAGAGAAATTGCATTATGTGCTTACAGGATGATTATTCCACTGACCGTTCAATTGGTTTATCACATTGTTAATCAGTGGAATGTAGACTAGATGAATACAAAACAGATGCACCTCATCTGTTGGATCTAAAATTCCTCTGTGCTCAAGAAAGAGGAAAATGTTCAAAAAGCGGCTCACAATAACCCAGTTGACATCACACAGGAGATGCTCTATTCTCTAGTTATGAACAGATTTTCCAGTGATGTGGCTATTTAAACTTCTTTCTTGAAGCATGAAGTGAGCAACTTCTATGTTTTCCATTCCAAGATCACTGCAAACTCTTGATGGTAAATTGTAGTGCTCAACAGCTGACTGGAAATACTGCAGTACAATTAAAGCCCTGTTACTGGTTGATGCCTAAAGGAATACTATAATTCTTGAAAAACCATCTAAACCACCATGAATGATAATTTTGTATGGCTGGATTAGTTTGTGGTTGCCATCAATGTGCCTTTTGGACACCATAAAGACAACAACAAGAGGCATTTTTGACCACCCATGAGTAACAGGCATCATAGTCAGGAATTTTGAGCATAATATCAGGGGAAGGTGGGGGCTGGGAAACTGGGTTAGGGTGATTAGTGAGGGGGCTAAATAGAACTGGGGGAAGTATCTCAAATCATGAGTTGAATTGGCATTAATGCTCATGCATAAAAATTATAGCCTGACCTCCCTTGTATCACAGATTTAAACCAGTGTTGCCCCTGTGTGGAGGGAACTCCCATATCAAAAGGAAAGGAGTGCTTGTCGCAAATTTTGAAAAGAACCCTTAAAAGGTACCAAGATCCTGTTTTAATAAGTGATGAGAATAAAGAAAAATATCTT
>NC_142680.1:22575728-22608228 GCF_964200805.1 Pocillopora damicornis | reverse complement strand
TTAATCACAAATAAAGGTTGGTTTTAGAAATGATGCCGTAAACAAAACATAAAACAATACATGCTAAGATACACTATTTGAATTGGTCATCCATGTAATATGATAATTGTAAAAATGGCGTGTGTTTTGCGAAAATATCACATATTAATAGACACGAAACTATTAATATGAATGTTTACAGTTGGGTGTTTGACACCTGAATTTTTCTAGCATCATCAATAGCAGATTTAGAAGGAGCAAAATTTTTAAATTCGTCAGGACTAGGTTGCAAATAATACCTAAAATCAGGCAATTTAAATTAAATTTAAAAAGATAGAAAAGATAACAACAAGGATGCTCAAGCATAACATGTCCTAACTATATGGTTGGATTTAAGATGTAAAAGTTTACAATGCAGAAAAACCTTTTATACCTGTCCTGACCAGCAGCAATGTTTGGTAATTCTTCATCACAAAAAGTCACTTTCTGCTCACAGGTCGAAACTTGCTTCACTTCTTGAGAAACAGCCACACCTTCATGTGCCACAGATTGTTTCCTTTCTTGTTCTGATGTTGTACAAGATTCTTGAATATGAATGCCATCTGAAACATGAAAAGCAAAAGATTATGGTACATTTGTTCATTTCTTGACTATCTTTTTTTTATGTTCTCAAAAAGTAAGACAGATGATAATAATAATTATAATAATAATAATAATGATGATGATGATGATGATGATGATATAACAACCAAATTAATTTGTGTTACAGTCAATATTAGTACACATACATACATACATACTTACATACATACACAACGGTGCACACATAAAAGAGAGCCCATTGCTTTGAACATGTTAAATCAAGGGTGTAATCAACAAAGAGAAAAAATAAGATGCCAGGACCCAATGGGTGCATACATACAGCAATCCAATTCATTGCCAATTAAGAATTAATCTAACAAGCTACCTTCAACTGATTTTATAGCTTCTCAGAGACAAAGGCACAGGAATAACATTCTCTCAGTATAGAAATGTACCAGCATTTGCTCAACTGCAATGTAACCGATCATAAAGGGAAAGAACAAAGGAGAACAGATTATTACCATTTTAATCAAGATTATTTTAAAGACTAAAACAGTTAGTGCTGTAATTTCATTACACTTGATTTTAAAATTGTTTGTAATGAACAGTTTGGTGACTGGAAATTTCTTTTTAAGGCCAACTCATTCGTAGTCTGTGCCACAGATGAAATTAAACTCTAATTAAAGCTGTCTGTAAATCAGTGCCAAAATCCTTGTTCTGGGGCCCCCAACTGTGTCTCAGGATTTGAGTATGTGGCATTTGTCAAAACAATTGTTACTTTGCTGATCAGGATAAATGGGAATCCAAAACACACTTGTGGCTATTTGTGGAGTCTGTTGGGGGTCAAGAACAAATGACCTCAGCACTGCTTTGCAGACGTTACTAGCCAAGGTTAAATTATGTTTCCCATGGCTAACTCAATTGAGGATGCTTCTCCATGGCGATCATGGCTTGAGGCTATTAGCCAAAGTTGGCATTGTTCCTTGTGGGAAGCCTCAAAGCCTTGCTGACTAAATTCTCTCGTGGAGAGAAAATGTTTCATTAGCATGGGTGCATGGTCAATCAGAAGATGTCCATAATTGCCAGTTCCCAGGCTGCTCCCAAATAGCTCTCTTAACAAGAAACCCCATTCTTTGCACTATATAAAAATGTTTAAAATAAGATATGCATTTAAGTGGTATAAGTGGTATGTTAACCTCATTTTGAAATTTGCTTGCTTAACTAACTGCAACAAAATATATGGGGACTTGCTTGTTAAAATATGCTGGGCAGCTGAAAAAGTTCTGGGTGGAAGGTGCCTGCAGGAGGATGATCAATAACTGAACAAAAACAAACTCAGTATTTTAAATAAATCTTAAAATAAAAAAGGTTATAATTTACATCATTTTCTTCCTCGAACTCACTCCTGTGATTGCAACTATATCTAATAAAAACCCTTAAAAATAGACACTGCTGATTAGTTGAACAGGTAAGTGATAAAAATGTGAGACTTATGATTAAAGCAATGTTAAAAATAAACATACCTAGACATCAAAGAGGTCAATCTCTCCTTGTTCTGTCTCTTTAAAAACTTTTTCATGTGTCATCAGGGCAATTTCTTTCCATTCTCTGCACACCTAGAATTTAATGTTAATGCAGTAGGTTACGTACTAGGAATGTATTAAGGCAAATAAGTCTTTTATTAAGACTCAGAGACACTCCATTTCAATTATAAGCAGTATAAACTGATGTGTTTGGCATTGATTTACAAACAATTAACAATTTTTGGATGAGGTTGAGCAAAATACCGTGATTTGTCTGTGGCAAGCAGATGTTTTACCATTTGATCGCTGAATTTGTTTGTTTTTTTTTTCAAAGTTGGACAACAGTCTGCTCATGAGCAGACCATTATTTGCAGGACACATGTTGGGATCTCCGCCAATGAAAAGGAAGAAAAATTTGCAACGAATGATAATAATAACTATTGGATGTTAGAAAATATTATTTGGAAATGTGCAATATTGTTGAAAGCTTGTTCACAGCATAAGCAGTGTTTAAGATATTGACCAAACACATAAACAAACAAACAAAAACAAGAACTTTTGACAACACACATGCTACTAAAGCAATACTAACTGAATAATATTACATATTGCAACACCAAACTGAATAATAGAACATGATGTTGAATAAGTTGGAAAAATTTATAATTTCAGATAGAACTACACATTCATCATGCTTCTGATTATCTTCTTCAGAGTTCATGCAGATTTTTGGATTCAAAATTCAAGACTTTTCCCAGACTTTTTTCCCAAAACATCAATTTATTTTTCCAGACTGAAGGTTATTATCGAATAGGTGATCAATAGAGATCTTGAAAATGCAGGAACCATGCAAGCTTCTTTCATGATGCACTGCAAATGTATAGTAACCATGGTGCAATTATTCTCTTCTTCTTAAGTCTCAGTCTGTGACTTAATGTCTTAGCTACAGACGAAATTGAAATGACCAATGTAATGTAGACATTATCTCCATTTTCAAGAAAATTTCCAGGTCTGGAAAATCAAGCCTTTTTCAAGAATTTATGAATCTGTACAAACCCTGTTCTTTTTACAGTACATGTATTCACTTTCAGTGACTTTTAAATGTTTTAAGGCAGAATGACCTTTAGATAAGTACTGTACAGCACTAAAAGGTTTTGACTGAATTAAAGCTACTTGATGTTTCTATCACTCGCTAATTATTTTCCCAAATATTGGCAAAGATCAAAGTCATCTGAAATCACTGTAAAAAAAAGTTGATTAACTGATGCAGCACTTTTATGTACCTCAACTTTAACAGCACAAGTTGCAGTTGCCTTGTACTAATTTCTATATCATTTGAGTACTTTACCCTGATAGCGTTGCAGATGAAACAGAACTCGACACTGACACCTCTACCACCTAACACCAATGAAACATTTGTCTTCTTCACCAAAAGAAGTACCAAGGTCTTGTAGTCCAGTACAACTAAGTTTGATAACAGAAATGGGAAAGCAAAAGTTAACATACTAAACTTTCCAGAAAATTAATCTCCAATGCATCTAATGAAAAGGGTAGTCCAATCAATTTCTGACATACAATAATAATAAATTCCAGGTTTTATTTCTTGCTGCTGCAGTTTAATCTTAAACATGTTTTACTACATAAAAAAAACTCTTAATTTACTTAAATTTGACTACTTCTTCTATCTAGTTCTAGTCAGACTACCAATTGGGTAGAAACAATAAATTGTTACAAATAGTATCATGAACAAGAAGTTGACTTTTAAAGCAAATTCCAAGACTAACACTGATTCTTACTAAGAGATTCAACAGTGTAATGTCTACCATCAACTGTTATTCCTTTTTCCTTTAATATTTTCTTTTGGTAGTTGATATCCTCAAGAAGAATCTTGAGGTTGTCTCTGTCAACAAACAGAAACCAAAAATCTATACAGTCATTGTTATATTTAGTGCATTAAAGCCAAATTAGGGATATTGATATCGATCCACTTAGATCTCAGAGTGGATGCATGACCTGGTGATATTGTTATATTGTAACTGAGTGGGGCCTACAAAAATCTGACATAGTGTTATTTAAGTTAAAGGCACATACAACCACAAGCATTATTCTTGCCAGAAGGTAGTAAAGAGTTCAAGCAAGTTGCAATTCACAAACCTGTCTTCTTTACAGTTGGCAATTGTCAATGGGTAGACTGATTTTACACTTTGCTGGCTATATACAGCACCATCATGAGGAACAGACATAGGGTAATTTATTTTGAAGATGCACGCACGAAGAACTAGAAATGGCAGGCTGACATGAGCGCTTTTCAATTCTCAACGAAGCATGTTTCAAAATCATAATTTTGACGACATTCGCGTGGAAGCTTCGGCATTCGATCCTGGACTTTAAGTTCGACTGTAAAAGCCTCTCTGAGCGAAATCCATATTTTAAGACCTAAACTGTTTTCTAAATCATGTTGCCTGAAGAAGTGCAATTCGAAGTAGAGCATTTACGCTTGATTAGTGCAACTTTCGAGCCATATTTTGAACGTTTCCGTCGTTGTAGAGGCCGTCAAAAATTGAAAATAGTCCACTTGCTTGCTCCAAATAATCTTCAAATTTTTTCCACAAAACCTGCGTTTTTGATGATCATGAAGGCCTTCTAAAACGCAAGATGGCAATGTTTATAAGTTAAATCCCGTCTATGCTCGTACATGTAGTTTACCAGACCGGGACTGTTCGGTCTCTAATCATGGTGATTGGCTGACAAAGTGCCACTCAACAATTGTCATAACCCAAGCACGTGCAGGGTTCAATGAGTACACTTCCTCACTCAAACGTGATTGGTTGGGACAAAAACATAGCAATTTTAGTAGCTGAGGACGGATAGGAAATTCTGCAGCTCGGAGACAACGACAAAAGACCTCGTAAATGAAAGCTATAATATAACAGAGGAGTTAGAATTTCTGGCTTGACGACTAAATTAAGGTGAGATTTGAGTTACTTTATTTCCAATTGCCAAAATTTTGCTTTTTAGCGATCCGTTGCTGATTTCAGATATATATCCTCGCGTTTAACATGTCCAAATACCATAATATCATGAAATCTCTTCCTCGGACGAAATTCTATTATGGTGACTTGAAAATTGCTCAAGGATATCGCCTGGTATCAATGGAAAGTCTCAGAGAGTTTGTAAACAAAAGAAAAACTCATGGCCCGTGTACCTAAGATAAGCCTCTTAGTTTCGAGTATTATACGATAAAAACCCTTTTTTGCAAAGCGTTACTTATCTGGATTTGAACTAGAAAATAAATAGATTGTTTCCTTTATATATTCGGTAAAGCAGAGTAGCATTGGTATCTGTCTAGCTTAGGCTTTTTAGCTTTTCTTTGCCAGCCATGACTTTTATTAACTAACTTTTTCAAAGTATTGAAAATCTCTCCATATATTTCTTTGTAAAATTTGACACCATTATTAAAGTTACATTTCTAAGAAACCGCTTACGCCACGCGAGAGTGAAAAAAAACCATTTTATTTTTCACCGTGTACATGGAAAACAGAAAAACGCGTTACGGCTGTTTCGTGATGGAAATTTACTTCGCGCATGCGGTCTACAGGAAACATCGAGTTAATTATTATTTCTCTGGTTAATACCAAATTATGCATTTGCATAAATCTAGCGTCCATGGCAACCCCTTGAGCTAAGAGCTAGTTTAGCCAATAAAATCTTACTGCATATGTAATGTATGTGAGCGAAGTTCAGCATGGCGGATGTGTGCACATGGAAGAGGCCTTTGCTGTCGAAAATTTGAGTAAAATCGGTCAAATTTTGCCTGTATTCGACGAAAACACGTTGGTGGAGTTTAACAAGTACACCCTATGAAATCGACTGAAAACTTTGATTTCAATTTGCAAAAGGCCCGAATTTTTTCCAGCAAAGCAAGAATCACAAGAGAAGACTTCAAACCTTACTGAACAACTGATAGAGGTAAGTGTTTTAATCCGAATTGTTTTAGACTCCTTTTGAGTGCTATTAATATGTTAAGATCGGCCGTTATGCGACTCCATTTTGAATTTTGGAGGTGCTGAATTTTAAGCAAAACAGTCTGTAAACGACTGGAGAGCTTTAGTTTTGGTTCCAAAGAGTGCGGTAACACTTTTATTTATCTAACTTAGTACTTGAGCAAATAAATTACACTAGATTTACATACATAGTACTCGTTCTTAGTCAATGAACCGATACATTGCAAGTGAAAAGGCAGGAGATTTACTCGTTCGCTTTTCGTTTTAAATTTCTCTCTTTAGGTTAGGGAGCTTTCCGGACTCGTGGCAATGTGGTGGTTAACAAGGATTTGACGTAATCTCGTGTCCTTTTTCTTCACATGGTCAAAATGCTGGGACTGGGTGTTGAAGGAGTGTATTCCTTCAATCCTTCGTTCACCATGGAATCCATTGTTGAAGAAAAGGGCAAACATGTTCTTCTAGCATATGGAGCCTTGGTGTGATCATCATGTCTGGGAATTTTTCCCTAATGAACTGAAGAAAATTTGCGATGCCTTCCTCTGCAACAAGAAAAGGTGGAACAGACTTAAGACATGATCTTATTATTGAATTCATGTTTTTAATAAAAGTGAGGTTCTTTCTTTCACTTACCTAGCTTATCAATCTTGCCATTATTGAGATAGTCTGCACTTTCATAGACTAAGTGGCAAGCAGCAAATAACTGGAAAACTTGTTTAAATTTAACACTTATTTCTCTTGCTTGAGAAAGGAAGGAAGTACACAGCTCCTCTGTTTTTATCACCACAGTACTGCATAGTTAAATGATATTGTCCTCCTACCAAAAAGAAACCCGCAACAATTTCCTTCTCTAAGGGTAGGATTTGTGTTACCTTGCAGTAAGTGTGTACATGGTTACCAATTAATGATTTTCCATGGTAAGCTTGTCTCTTGACATTCATTTTCTTGAGAACCTCATCCAAATGAACTGATAATGGTCCATTGACTTTCTCAAAGGCAGCCAATTCCATTTGTTCATCTGAAAGCTTTTCCTATAATGTTGAGTTAATACTTTTTAAATCATGCTGTTGATAGGTTGTTAAATTCATTTGAGCTAGTGTATTATTATAAATAAATGATCTGTAAAACAAAATCATACCTTCTTCAACTGAAAAATTAAGATGGGTTTGAAACGTGTGCGATGGAAGTGGAGGATCGTACAGCTGTTATACTGGAAAACACAAATGTATCATTGCTACCTCCTCCTTTGCATTTCCAAGGAGTTTGTGTATCTCCTGTAGTAGTGTAAAGTAGGCAGGCATGATATGAACATTAGCATGCAGACTTTGTAAATTCAGCAACTCCTGTAAAGAATTGGCTTTTTCATGAAATTTTTGTGCCTGCCTAGTATGTAGTTGGGCAGCTCTGAATGCCTGGATCTTTTCATCATTCTCTTCACAGTCTCCTGCCAGCATCATTTGAATTTTTTTGTCCATTGCAAAGCACTGGTTCTCTAGTTCATCAAACAGTTTCTTAATCACACCCAAGCTAATGTGAAGTCCAGGAACACAAACCTGAAATAGAGAACCATTTAGTTAGGTGTCCTGTACGTCCCTCTTCAAAGCAATAAAATAAACTCTTCTAAGGGCTGAAAATGGATTATCTTGAAATGAAATGAATGTCTTTATTTTTAACTTAAAAAAAATATTTTATTACCTGGCCACCTGTTTTGAGGAGAATAGTTGCCCCATCCTGAGACTGTGAAAGGAACTGTCTAATGATGAACAATCCAACTTCCTCCTTTAGGGATGAATAAACTTCCTATGGGCTGGTTAGTAGTTGATAATCTGAAAGTTTTTCCCCACAGGTTGTTGTTGTGCTAGTGGTGGTTGTAAGTTCTGCTTGTATTGATGGTACATTTACCTGTGCTGGTCCCTTTTCCTCTGCTGCAGGTATGGGTTTCACTGGGACAAGGGGGGATGGTTTTACTGAAACTGATCTTTGGGAAGGGGTTAAAACGTGTGTGGGTGCTGTCGTAGGGCTTTGAATGCAATATTCTAGATGTTGAGGTAGTTGGTGAAGTTTTACTGTGTGTTTACAAATAGGACATCGAAAATCTAACTCTGAAAGTATAGTGCAAAGAACAAAAGGGGCTGGTTCAATGAACTTGTTAGGATTTACAGTGACAGTTCAGCACACCAGGCAAAGGGATCCACACATTTCAAAAGAAAATGACCAACAACTAGCAAAAAATATGTGTGGAGTTCAGCATTTTGTCTGGACTGGTTGATCAAGTACCTCTTTTCAAATTGGGCACAAATACTTGTGCTTGTTTTCAACAAACTGTTCTGGGTAAAGAGGTTCTGATCCTCTAAAGCTTTGTAGATTCTTTACCTCCTCAGAGAATGAGAGTGTGGCTGGATCAGGTTGGAAGCTTAAAGTGCCAGACATTCCTTCACCATTTCCACTTGTTCCTTGGGTCTAGCTGAGTCCTTTCTGGGTTTTATTCCAGCTTTAATCTTCTTCCCACCAGGTCTCTTTTGATCTCTAAAGAAACTGCAGATCTTACAGTTGCCAGTGCGTTTGTGTGGAGGCTACACATTGACAGCAAGGCGTGTGCCTCCTCTTAAGCAAGTTTGTAGCACTAGTGGCAGAACTTAAGAGGGCACATGTCAAGGTCATCTTTACGAACTTAGACGTCAAAGGCTGTGAAAATAATCTCCATCTTATCATCGCAAAGAAAGCTGTTCTCACACTTATCTTTTGCCTTCAGTTCTTTAATCGCTCTCCACAAATTCGGCAAAGTTTTCCAATATTTGTCGATCTTCAGAGAGACCAAAATTAGCCATCTGAATGTAATAATTGAACCGAGTTCTAAACTAAACTTGGACTAAGCAAAGCAGTTCTAAATTGACTCAAGATATGTTCCGAAGTTCCTTTCTCCGACTTTTTATTTATTCAGAAGGGTATACCCTTAGGGTTTGTATCTTCTTTCAGGAAGGGGTGCGGGAATATTTGAATTTTTGTGTTATTGCGTGTAGTTCGTTCCATTTGAAGGGGGAGGGAATATTCGCAATAAACCATGTTGATCATGGCCAAGAACAACGATTTAACTACCAGATCAAAGCACAAATAGTAACATGTAATTGGAGGATATATTATCCCTGGTCGTGACTGAAATGTTGACCGAAAGAAACGTCTTGTCCCTGCTTTCACTATTTCTTGTAGCTTCCCGTGACAGATCGATGACGTATTCTTTTCGGGAAGGAAATCACACGCACTTAGTACACCTTTCTTGCACGTAACAGAAGGCCGTGGACATTTTAGCATTTTGTCATACATCGTTTATTCTTTGTTTAGCCTATGGGTAAGCATGATTGCATTAAGAGGATAAATTCGCGTAGTTCAGAGGCATTAGTTCGAGGTCAAAGAGGAGATGGACGCCATATTTACTATTACGGTGATGAAGTGTAATCGCAGACTACACCGCTCAAAACAATTCGGATTAAAACGTCAAGGTATAGAGACTAACGGCAAAGGAGAGACGTAAAGCCAGAGTCGTTCCTTTATTGAAAGAAAAATTCGAATCAATCAGAATCTTGCCTGAAAATGAGAAGACCTCAAAAAGGCGATAGGTCATTTCGCGTCAAAGCAAGATGCCATCAAGCCGTCGTATTGTTAACTATCCCGCAAATGCAATCTCTTCTAGGAGAACATTAACCAGGGAAGCAAAACACAATTTCTGCGCATAAGTTAGCTATTTCCTCGGGCTTTGCGCATATACTTTTTGCGACCCAGTTATCAGTGGGCTCTTTCTTGTTGAGTCGTTAAGCGTACATTTTCAGAGGTTTCAAACTGAAAATGTCAATCTGACATGCGCGAACTAAATTTCCACTGGCGGGTGTTTTGAAACGGCCGTTATATATATATATATATATATATATATATATATATATATATATATATATATATATATATATATATATATATATATATATATATATAACTAACTGCAGACAGTACTGTTTCGGCCTTCTGGGCCTCATCAGTGCAGTGCTGATGCTAGGGTGGAGGAAAGGCTATATAGCCACCTCACGTGATCTCACATATGTGGGATCATCTAAGCCATGCCAGAGTGCTCAAACTAGAAAAACTAGTGAGCATGCATAATGCTAGCAGCAATGACTCATCCTAGTAGAGTGCTCAATTTGGACATGAAAGCAAAGCTTTGTATGCCAAAGAGCTATATCTAACTGCAACTATCTAACTATCTAACTGCATCTAATCTATATATATATATATATATATATATATATATATATATATATATATATATATATATATATATATATGCCGGCTTTCACAACCAGTCCCCTCGATTAACTATGATTTCTTTCAATCATTTGCTTTGTATTGAATTTAGGGTTAGCACCTTAATTTTTTCAGAAAGTAAGTTGCTTTGTGTTGAATTTGCATTGCAAATTTAGTACCTCAATTTTTCAGAAAGTAAGTTGCGGAAAAAACAATGCAAGAGGACGCCTTAGAAGAACAAAGGAAGACTCTAAGGAAAAGAAGGAAGATACTAAAGAAAAGAATGGAGGAGAGTGAGAAGAGAGCAAGAGAGAAATGTGAGGCTAAGAAGAGAGCAATACAGAGGAAACAGAGACGTGAAAGAGCAAGAAGAAGAAACAAGGAAAGGATGAGAAAAGAAGAAATAGAGAACAGACGAAGGGAAGAAAGAGAAATGAGAGAGAAGGAGCGAGATTTGGCAAAGCAGAGGGAACAAGAGTCGGAAGCGAGTCGTAAAATAATGAAGGAATTTGATTCGACTCAGTTTCCTTATTTTACCAGCATGTATTCACGTCGTTTTCTCAGTGATGAAAGCTTGGGAACGGGTGGTTGAAATACATATTTTCTGCGGAGTTTGGACTCTAGAGACATGCCCGGACTCATTGTATCAGCGAGCTTCCATTTTAATTATTAATATTTCCGATGGAAATGCGTAGAATTTTTGAGAGAACAATATAGATTATTAAATAAGTTTATCATTTTGGAATTACAATTTTTCGGGTAGTTTCAAATTTCCAGTATTTATATCTTGCAAATAGTTTAAGACAGACAGACAAGATTTTATCGGAGAAAGATGGAGCTAATAGTTAATTTTTTATGCCAATATCACGGTCAAATTGTAAATTATAAATTCCATCTAAGAGATATTTTTTCACAAGTTGTGTGAATTCAAAAGTGAAATTTGTTTATATATTTAATATTAATTTAACCATGAACGAACGAAAGAAGATTAACAATAAAGATTTTCTTGAAAGTTGGTTTCCACTAAGTTAATGTTAGTATAGTATTGTAGGGTAAAATCAGCATAATGTTAGGACAATAGAAACGAAAAACTCAACGCTTCTTTCCTCTTGTTTTATTTTGGGCTGTTGGCGACTATTCTCCCCACTCCTTCCCCGTTCCGCACCAACAGCGCCACCCAGCATCCTGAAAAGGTCACTTTGGGCTTGCACAGATACAGTCATGCTATCTTTTTCATTCAAAGTCATTTATCAAATGCAGCTGGTTAAATGTTCAAACATTTCAGTTTCTTTATGACCTACGCGATGATACCTTAACTTGGCCAAGGTAGTCATTTTATTAAATGACAAATGGATAGACGAATCTTTTGGATCAATGTCAGTACCTGAGCCACTTCGCCCCTACCCCTTCCCTAATTCAACTTTAACCCTAACTTGTTATCAGGGGAGAGATGAGTGTGCAGTTGCTCAGATACTGACATTGATTTAATCTTTTTATTTCGCTTTACGGGGAAAATCTCAAGCCTTGCGAATAGTGCTTATGGACCTTAAATATTTTCCTAATATTTCAGCAGTGGACGTTTCACCATGGTTTTGGGACTTCTTTCTGGATTTCCCAGCTTATCTCTTCTACTTCTCTAAAAGGGGTCACTGATGCCAGCCAAGAAAGCACATTTCCCTGTCAGGCATTCAATCCTCGTGTGCAAAAATTCCTCATTTCGCTCACCAAACACGCATTTAGCGGGATTCTCATGTAAGAAAATTGATTTCAAACAAGCAGTTGCGCACGCTTCCTCTCACTTTTCACACCGTACTGTCATTTTTCGCCTTATAGTTCTCTTTGTAATCAGTCTGTATCACATCCGGGAGATTCGATAATGACGCACTATTACAGGAACAAGTCAAACCGGTTTCAAGCGAAACGTGTTCTGTTCTGCTTTGCGCTGGATCCTAGGAGTAAAATATTTAAACAAATATCGTCAATGTAGTAAATTGTTTTAAATTCTGCTGAATCAACAATACAGCTACAAACACTTTCATCGGGAAATTAGGAGAATTATTTGATTTTCACTCTTTTTCATAACCCTTTACACCCCAACATCAGTATGCATATCCCCCGTACTCCATTCTACCATATATCTCTTTACATTACCTAAGGTGTTAAGGAGAATTTGTATAACAATTAATTCAAGAGCTTCTTTAGTTTGTGATTATTTCCTCTATTGTCGTGACCTTAATGTTTGTTTCAGGAATGATAATATACAGATTTAGCCAAGCCTAAAAGCGCAGCTCGCATTTTTTTTTATCCCGCACGTCTCAAGGGCACAACGCCTTGCCCCGGCCAGGACTAGAACCCGGGTCGTCCGACTCGGAGCCCAGTGCACTGACCACTGGACTACTGGACAAAGCCGTGGCGTTGGCGTGCCCGCGGTACAGTTGACCACGCATGTTAAAAGTAGCACTTTGTACGGTCGTACAGTCGTACAGTCGTACATCCAAATTTTTTCGGCTTGATGGGTTACTGCTGTTTTGTATAATTATGGGGCTACGCTCTGCGAGCTTCGCTAGTATAAGGAGAAATTAGATGCTAGTCACTCTCAGGAGTCCAATGGTTAAAAAAAACAAAATAGCGCTTCTCAGTCAAACAGTATGTTTCTTAAAGAAAAGAATTAAGAAAAAAAGAGGCGTCGCCCTTTGTTTTTATTTCAAACATGGCTTCCTGTTATGGTAAGCTCCTTTATTAGTTCGAAAAAATTCGTGTTCCTCTCGTAACTGGCCTAGAAAACGTGTCATCCTTTGAATCAATGAGATCTAAAGTTAGAGACACAAAGACTAACTCGCGAAGTTGATTGCCAGTGTGAACCGACAAGTTATCATTGGGTTAAAAGAAGTAGTTTGTTTGTTCTCAAAGAATTTGTAACAACTTGTGTTTTGATTGATGATTTCTGATCTTGAATAACGCACTTTTCAATCATAATTCAACTTCCATACGACAAGATTTTGGGGAAAAATTACAGCTTTGGCAATATCATACAACAGCAAGTTTAATAATAAACGGCTCTTCAAAGAGAAGTTCACTTCCCTGCCGTAAGAGCGCATTTCGATTGATTGCCATGAAGCAAAAACCAGAGTTACTACGCGAAGCCAATGAGAACTCAAGACAAAAACATTTACATTGTCTGATGCGCAGCAAAAACAGAAGTGGCCACGTCATGACTGGTTTCAGTTTTAATTCTGATTGGTTGAGAGAATGCTGCGAGATTTTTGGACCAGTCTCGGAGAGAAGTGAAGCAAAACTTAAGCAATCCAAAATGATTTTCGACACTCAATTGCAATTTGCTCTAATTACAAAGCAGTGAAATACCTGATGTAGCGTTGGTGTACAACTTCCCAACTCATTTTGACCATCAGTTTGATTCTCGTCTTGTTCCTCAAATAGCTGAGTTTCTGCCTGTTCAACGTTTTTCTGTATATTTTCATCTTCTGTGTTTTAAAAAAGAGAGAGATCCATGTCTTTAAACGCGATGGCTAACAAGGCATTGCTTGGTCTAGTAAATTTTATTTATTGTAGAAGTGATAAACCTAGCTTTAACACTGGAGTTTTATAAACATGGCTCAATGATACAATTTGACAAAAAGCCCCCTTCAGGAAAATGAAATATCTAGCTCATGGGGAGCTGTTAAAAAGCTATACTTTTGCAATTAATTCCCATGATTGCCATCGAAAATGGTACAGAATGCTAGCTGGGAATTTCATATCGCAAAAGCAATTTGTATTTGTTTAACCTAAGAGTTCTGTTTAAGATCACGGGTTTAAATGAAATTTCTTAGTCGTTTCGCCAAGCTTCAGCAAAGACACGTTTATCACTAATCCAATTCCACTAATCATATCAGTCTCTGAATGAACCGAGAAATACTATATTATAAAAAAATATATATCGTACCAACTGTTCCATATATATTGGTCACTTCTGCGGGTGGTTTATAAACAAATCTTTCTAGAAATGCAGCATCCTCGGGGCGTGTTATGGTATTAGTTCTCCGCTGAATTGAACCTTGCGGCTGACGAAAAATCAAAAGTACAGAAATATATTCAACTTTCTGAGGTTCTCTACATACTAGAAAGAGTAGACTACTTCAGTCGCAAACATCAAAAAACGCAGAAAACTCATAGCACCAACTTTGGCATAAAAATGTAACTTCCTGACTTTTTCCCCCTTTCAAGTTATAGATCAAGGGAGAATCGGGGAAAGGGGACTGATTCCTTAACACAACAATTTTTCCTTAGGCAATCCGTCTTAAGTTTTTTGTAGATCACTCCTTCTCTCGATCTCCATCAAGACATTCAAGCGACACACGCGGCACGAGTAGCATTTCCCGTGCTAAGAGATAAAATATCTTGAGTTTAAAAGGAGCTGGTGGTAAATTTTCTTTTCACATTTGACTTTTAAGGGGAATTCATGGTCTTAGTCTTACATCCACTTGCTTCCTCTTATCAATATTTTAGAGAAACAAACGATTAAGTTGTTTAAAAAAATCACATACCTTCGAGCAATCAATATTTGATTGAAGAGTACTCCTTCTGTAAACTTTCCCCTGCCTCTCCTCCCATGTTCGAGATCGGCTTAAAGAGTCCGACTTGCTCCACCAAGGCCGAGCAACGCCATAGGCCTGCGCACGTGTTTGACAGCGGATTATACGTAAATATTCTGCGCGTACCTAAATACAAAAAAAAAGCAAATGAAGATCAGACTTGGAGAATGTAAAGAAAACTCTGATACTTTTACACGTGTCAGCTCTGATGAAGGGCTGTTGCTCGAAACTTAAACTTAAAATCTCTTCACTATGGCCAATTTACAGTTGATTAAAACATGTTTTTTTTTTTGAAAACTGAAGGAAGCTTGCCTCACCTTTTCATCCCCGATGCAGTGAAAGACAAATATAAATAGGCCCTGTGAGATAACAGATAAATATCAAGGAATCAGTTTAAAAAAATTGACTACCAATTCAGGAGGCTAAATTATTACCGATAAGTTCTTGAATGTAAAAGAATATCGTTTAAAAATCTCCTGAACATACCTGTAAGGTGTTGAAAATATTAAAAAGATATGCCATAAATATGGTGTCTTGATTGACTACAAAAACTCCAAGTATCCACGTCAGGCCGAGGAGACACGAAAGTAAAGCACATCCTTTGGACCAGTATCTGTTACGCAAAACGATTGTTAATGCTATTTTAGTTTTTGGGCTGAAAACACGCCCAACGTCACGATCAGGTAATAATCTGAGTCATATTTATTGTGTGATGTTCTCGGGAAAGACACTAATTGAACTCTTACGGTGAACTTCTCCATCCAGGAGAATTGATCATGTGAACCTAACAAAAATACTGAGGGAGAGGGCAAAGGGTTACTCTGATCGATTAGGGACTCTTCAAAGATAACAGTGATGAACGCCGAATATACCCTTGGATTCAAATAATCGTTTTCCCCCAAATGTTTTCCGATAACTCAAGAAAAGGAATTATCACGATAGCGAACCAAAGCAAAACAAACAAAGAGGCTGTAAAGAGAGCTCAAAGCGTAAACAAGTTAAAGCGTTGGAAAACGCATATTAAAAAAAAATCACAATTTATTTTATAAAGATAAATTAGGGTTTTGTTTTCCAGGCATCAAAACGGCCTCAAAGGTGACGCGAAGTTTCTGGTCCAGACACAGCGTATTATTATGAAATAGCAATCAGATTTGTCACTCAATCGGAAAGTTACTTCTGTGGTCTTACCTTATTTTTTCAATACTTGTGTCTTCCTTCTTCGTTCGTCCTCGAGCTGCCATGATCATAAACGTCTTCCCCAAACAAACGAAATTAAACTGTGGAAGAAAATTTTGACCAAACATTGGTCAACCTTCTCTAAAACTCCAAGATTTGGCTTTTTCGTGGAAATAATCGATTAAATGATTACATAGTTGGCTGGGCACAACATACAAATCTTACTCTTCATTTCGCTCAGTAGAATATTGAATAAGAAAATAGATGCATGTTTATCATTTGTCTTCAGAGTAAAAGACAGAGAAATTGGGAGTCGCCCATGAGTATTAGAACGCAGGTTACTTCCGATTTCTCACCATTGACTCGAATTAAACCACTGAACTACCAAATTTGTGCACTAGTTACCAAGCCATATGCAACACTGCTGCATATAGAATATGAACCCAGTCAGGGTTCATATTCTTTCCGTGTATGAAATTGAATGTTATAAAAGCAAAAAGAAAGTGGAACTTACCAAGCAGATTAAAAGAACTGGTCCTACGAACGCCCAGGTAGAGCGCCTTTCAATTGACAGCCAACAGCTAACAAACAGAAACATAAGGAATTATTAATCATAACTTATTCTAGCTAACAGAAACACGGAAACGCCATGTATCAAAAGTTTGTGCACAGAAAGTTCGGTATTCACATGTCTTGGAAACGCAGTACAACTCCTAAGTTAAAATGAAATGAGAGCATATTCATGGGTCATTTGAATTTCATGATTATCGCTATCGAAGCAGCTTTTTTGTTTTCAGACGTATGTATGTTTAAATTGCAAATTTGTGAAAACTAGGGAAAAGATGTTGATAAATCCATAAAATTATGAGGCTTTTCCATTCATCTGGTCTGTCCGTTCTACGAAATTTACCGCTCTAATTACGGAAAGGTAGGCTTTAACAAACGAATAACGGTCCTTTCACTTCATTTAAGTTCTTCACCAGAAACAAAGATATCTTTGCATTAAAAAGGTTACTCACAATTCCTCCGTGCCATAGCCTTCGTAAAAAGGCACAGCCGACACAGCCACGACAATTACTGGGATGCCTGAGTAAACACAAAAGATATGTTGTACTGTTTAGACAAAGTCATGCTCTGGGTGTTTACAACTGACATTAGCCTCGTAACCAGACCTTTCATGGTTAGGCGGTTGTACATGTCAGTTACAGTTACACGGTAGGATCTAAAAAAACGAAATTAAACGGACATATAGCTGGATTGAGTGAAATTTACGTTGAAGTAATCAAATTGCGTTTCCGTGACTGCCCAACTCAGATCGTGACTGGCAAATTACCCGAGCGATACAATACTGAAGGAGAGAGAGAGAAAAGAGCCTAAGGGCCTGTTTACAGGCCCTAAAAATCATATTTTTCCAATAAGGATAGATAAGAAATGACCCTACTCGCTTATTGCACAGGGAAATTTGTATGAGCCGTAAGGGCAACTCAACTCGAAAGCAGACTTTACCTCAAGGAATTAGATGCGAGCAGTCAGCAATTAAAAAGACACTAACCCCAACTAAACGTAAAGAAAACAGTTCTATCTCTCGCTGGCCGAGTTTTAGTTCGGAAAATCTTCACAAGCAGAAGATAGAGGACGACTCCCTCCACAGCCATCCAACAAAATGAAACCAGAAATAAGTAGTGTAGGGTGATGGCGATGATCTTGCAAATTAGCTGAAAAAAAAAAGTATTGAGTTGGAATCTAAACCATTCCTTCAACTTGATTATGGAATCTAAGTCAGTTACTTCGAAAATTAAATTAATCATAGTTTGTTCGAGTCGAGTCGACGTAGTCATCAACGGGAAAATAAAAAAAAAATTCAAAACGTCATGATCACAGACTACTCATTATTTGTCGCCTGAAGGAAGGAGCAGGGGGGAAGTCGCGTCCCCTCTCCTCTCCGTTCTCCCCTGAGAACCATGTGATCCCCAAAAATCCCCCGTCTCCCCCCCCTCCCCCCCCCTCCCCCTGCTTCTCTCCTAGGCGATTAATTGTGACCGCTGCCTTTGTTTTGTTTCTCATACAACACATTATTCTTGTATCTTCACCTTATTCGCCGTCTTAGTTATGCCGAACAGGAACAAAGTCTCCGCCATACCCAGAGAAAGTGCTAGGTTGGCGTGAACGAAATAACGATGACGCGTGTTTCTAAACCTGAAAAAATTGTTTAAAAAATTCACTTGTTATTCTATGGATAAATGATCGCTTGATCAGTGTAGCAGATAACGTGGGAAAGTTTGATATTGATAGCATCCGATAATAAGACTACGGTTTAGTTTAAGAGGCTAGAGTGCTTTTCGATTGGGTTTCGTGAAACCAAAACCAAAGTGAAAACGGTGGCCAATCGGAAGAAAGGAAAAAACCCTAAAGTAAAAACAAGAAAACTGCCGAAAGCGCGGGAAAACAAATTTTCTGGACCAATCAAAGAGCATGGTAAAGAAAATAAAAACAATCTCGGATTACTTCCGGTGTTCAATTAAAAATTGCTTTATACCGAGAGAGCACAGTACTTTACTCACCTTAAGAAAGCAAAGGTGAGAAAAGCGAGGGCCAAAGCTGCGACGGAAATGCTAATACCAACCAATGAAATAAGACTCAAGGCAAATTTGTGTTTCTCCTGTTGATGAGAGAGAGAGATGATTACATTTACCACAAGGATAAGAGATGATTAAAAATATAATTAGGTAAATATTAATTAAATGTATAGCAAATTGTAAGGAAATTTGCGCATCTTATCTTGGTTGTCGTGGACTTAAGACTATCTGTACTAACCATTGTGTCATTTTCTGGCATGTCTGTTATGCGCATGAGCACGGCAAAGCTTGTTAGATGGTAACACTGACAAGTGGTATGGCTTGAGTTCCTTTCCTTTAAATGACAGCCTGTTTGCGACCAGAAACCTCTGGGACTGAAAAGAAAAAAAAAGGTCTCATAAAATTGTCTCCAGATCAAAATTATAGCTATTTATAGGTAAAGGCTGCAAGGTTCTCTTTCGCCCACTAAGGCGGAAGTTGATGAAGTTTCGGCTGATGGTAAAAGAAACATAGTGTCTATTCTAAGACACTTGCTACCGAAAGCCATTTTTTTTAAAGGTTCGTTTTGCCATAAAAATATTTTGGTTCTTGACTCACCCAGACACATTCCAGAAAACACAGTTAGCTTGGAGTTTGTCGTTATTCTGTAGCGGAAGAAAAAACGATATTTCTTGCGTCAGCAGTGATACACAGCAGGTGTGAAATAAATGTTGTGTGAAATGAATGTCTTACAAAGCGTTACATTTCCATGGAATTGTACTCCTAGGAAAGTAAGTATGCTCTCAAGGGAATAATAGCAAACACACTGCCACAATTGAATTGAGTCGCTAGTCGATGCAAACCTGTTTGCTTTTCATAGTTATGATGACTGGGTCTTCAAAGCTGTTTATTTTCATCGGGTGCAGTGAAACTGACGTAATTTCAGATTCGATTTTACCCAAGCCACTCTCATCTTCCGTTGAGTTAGAGGATCTGTAATAAACAGATAATGTTAACCACGGTGTAAAATAAAACTTTATTGAAAGAAGAGGGAGTTAAAAAACCTACAGGACTGGCCATGCTACTTTATGAGTTCTTTACAAGTTTGGGTAGATTCTAGTTTTGGCTAACGGTACAGGAAGGTAACACAGAATTACTTACTTCTCATCTGCGCTTGGCTGCATCAAAGCTTCAAGGTTGCGGTATGATACGAATGTAATATACTGGGTCATGCCTGGTTTAGAAAGAAAAAAGAGCAAAGAATTGAAACAATTGGTGTAGGAAAATATATTTGGCTGTCAAATGGACGGATAAATCTTCTGCCGAACAAGCAGATACACATAAACGACCTCGTGGACGTCTATGTAACTTTCAAGGCAATTTAAGGAAATATCTCACCATGGATATGTCAGAGGAAAGTTGCTGACTTTCTGAAATGAAACAATTCCACGCCCTTTGCCTTGAATTTTGATAAGTTTCAGTGGCACTTACCCTGGTTTCCTTCATTCCGTTGTTGCATTAACACGGAGCCTGGTAACAAGACAGTGCTAGAAGTAAGATTGCGTATGATCTTGCTTGTCGGCGGCATCCGCTGGGCAGTCGGTTTGACGTCGCTGATGGATTTAGCACTCAACACTAGAAGAGAAGAGATAAGAAAAAAGGTAAGGACTTTTGAGACGGGTTCAAATTTTTCAAGATGTACTCTGGAGGAAAGTCGATCCGGTAAGTAACCCCCTCTCCTTCCGTCCCTCCCCGTCCTTCTATTGATAAAAATGATCTGCTAACCGTTAAGAGCGTTTTTTCAATTACACAAACTGAGCAGTGTAAGGGCCACCCAGAGAGATTTCTATCTTTATCTAATTCTTTCGTGATAATCTTGTAGGCGTATCGCGTGATATTTTATTTTTCTAATTTAGTAATTAAGCTAGGGGTTTGATGACGGATGGGTTACTTAAGATTTAGGTGTATAATTGAACATAGCACGGTAATGGCAGACTTTAGAATGTTCGTGATATAGAAAATCAATAATGGGGTGAAATAATTAGATAAGGAATTGCGTGGGGAAATTGTGCGTGCGCGTTTGGGTTGGAACATCCTGTGACGTTGCGTGATGTGTCATTCGTGCAGCAAATATAATAGTGCGTGCGTGTGGGTGTAAATTATAGAAGTGTCGATCGGCGTAGAATGAGAAACAGTTGTTAAAATCAAGTTGACAGGAAATAGCTTGGGATTTTAGTAAATCACGAATAAGTAATGTCAATCCCGGTTTTACGTAGTTTAGGCGTGTATTTCCGTTAATAGCAGATAAATAGAATTGCTATCTTGTAGCAGAAGATTAAGATTGTTTGAATGTAAAAAATTCGGATATTGTATGGATTATAAATAAACGCAAGAAATCGGAAAGATGCAATCCTATTGATTGTCGAACCAGCGCTCCTCAGAGATTTTCCTTAACGCAGTGGAGAATTTTGCAACAAATTCGGCCCCGCGAAGTTCCAATTAATAACGGGCGCAATGCGAAGAGTTTCTGCTTCAAATCACGCACGAACTAAAGGTTTATCTTCCATTTGTTACGGAAAGTCCGAAGAATTTCCAATTAACCATGCTGTTGAAAACTGCGAGAGCTCTAAAGCTAATGTTCACATGGGAACACACCAAGAAAAACTGTTCGTTTTCCAAGGGTTTTTCCTAAAGTGTGAAGTACTGTGAGTCACATGGGCGGGTTATCAGGATTATAAAGAGTTTCTCGTTTCTTTTACCTCCAAATATAGCGCCCCATACGGAGTTTGTGTGGAGGTAACTAGAGTGATACTCACCGACGTTTGAGGCCTCAGATACGATTGCATTACTCGCAACAGCTGTTTTGGCCAAATGGAGAGCAATACCATCAACTCCTTTTAAAAGCTTACTTGCTTCAGCGGCCCTCGAGTCCTGGAAAATAAACATGCCAGTTAATGCAAAGAGAGCCATTTGGTCACCAGCTGAAATAAAACCAACACCTTTCAAATGCCCTCCATTTTCTCTCTGTATATTCCTTACCTCTGGCATAAATTTCCACGATTCAAGAGCTTTGTCGTCTAGAATATTACTGGAAGACTTCACTATGGCCTAAATAAAAATAGAGCGGCAAATTTGACACATTCTGATATGAATTTAGAAAAAATTTTTAGTCACACGAAGGATTTAACCTAAGTTGACAAACCTTTGTAATCTTTTTTATTGTTTCGTCTCTTATGGCAGGTGGTAAGTACTGCATTGTTCCCAGGCTCTTTTGTGAAATCTTCGCTATGAGGTCAACGACCAGTTTAAGGTCACCAGCTTGAAGTGGAGCTTGCCCATACGTGCTAACGTCAGTAGCATTAACAAGCTGCATGGAAATTTCGGTGACATCGACGTCGGGATCATCCAGCTGTATTGTTAATAACAAAAATTATTTCTTAAAGTGGTTAGAGTCACTGTGGCTTTGGGCGAGGCACTTAGATCTGGTGGGAAATTTGGTAAGCTATACTTCACTACACTGACCAATAATAGTGCGCTGTGACAGAGAGATATGATGAAAATGTCACAAAAAGTAATTTGTTCACGGCGAGTTGCCTCTCACTCAAACGGATCAACAATGTTCTCATCGACATTTTATGCTATTTAAAAAAACTTAGAAAAGTGTGATTCCCGTTTTTTTTTATTGTCATTTCTTTATTAAAAAAAGGAAAAAAAACCACGTTACCTGTTGGGCGATATTTATCATTTTATCCGAGACGCATTCACTGAGATCAGGGACACCCCATTTAGATGTGCTTTCGCCAACTTCCAAACACTGTCTCTTAGCGATACCTGGTAATTGGGGCATGGAATACGAAATTTAAGGGAAGTTACGTTGGATAGGGAATGACATGAGATATGGAATGTGAGAGTTAAAATTTGATAAATGTGAGATGAGATGCGATGTGCAAGATATGAGATACAAGATAGGAGAGGGGAGAAATCAGATGTAAGGAAGAGATATGGGATATGATAATTGGGAGATATATACGAGAAACAAGATAGTAAAAACGAGATATGAGATATGAGATATGAGATATGAGATATGAGATATGAGATATGATATATGAGATATGAGATATGAGATATGAGATATGAGATATGAGATATGAGACATAATATATGAAATATGAGATACGAGATAAGAAACATGATATAAGAGATGTATAATAAGGAGAAGTTAGCTTAGAGATTTGATCCAATCCTACCTCTTGATCCAACGGGACACCTGGAGAAAGCCATTTGTCCTTGTGACGTCACCGGCCATATGATGTTTAGGAATCTTTCAGTGTCGCAAAATGCCCCTCTTCTTTCATGTTGTGACATTTCTAAAAAGATAATTGCAAATTTAGTACAATAAGGAAAACAAATGTCCATTATTTACTGTAACTTTGCCACCATGAAATATGCAGATTATCTAACGTGATTTAGATAGACACAAAGGCTCCTTGGGAGTCTTCAAACAGTGAAACTGGTGACACCTGAAGCAACGTTTTAGCAAACCATATTATAAATGTAATGGTAGACCAAAAGAAACATTTGACTTTGTTAACAGAGCAGTTGTCTTGAAATTCCCACAAACCTTTGCATGCTTTCCCGTCAAAAGTCCATCCAAGAGGACAACGACAAAAGTAGCTTCCTTTGGTGTTGATACATTGGGCGCGGTCGAAACATGGATCTGGCATTTCTTTACATTCGTTTCTGTCTGTGAGAGTAAAAAAGAATTGGATTGTAATTTGTGAGGGGATATTTCCTCCGTAGCCCCTTACATTTGGATTCGAAAGGGTATTTTTTTAAGCAGTTCAGTCCGAGAAATGATCTATAATTTATAGATTTAGGCCATCCTAAAAGCGGAGCTCGCATTTCTTTTTCCCGCACGTCTCTTCAATAAAACTAAAGCCCCTACTATGGATAAAGTGCGTGGTAATATTAATGGATTTTCATTCGCAACTTCTCCGTGTCCGTGTAGAGGACTGATTATAAGATAGTGCCTGTGGTACAGTTGACCGCGAAAAGTAGCACCTTGTACGGTTGGTCGTACGGTCGTACATCCAAATTTTTTCGGCTTGATGGGTTATTACTATTTTGTATAATTATGGGGCTACGCTCTGCGAGCTCCGCTATAAACCCTAAGTAACCTCTCAAATATATAATTCTTCAATTTTTTGGCTCTCATTTACACTCCTTATTGGTAAACGATCCGCGAGAGGAGAAAGACTTGCTCAAGAAAGTAACCGTAATACCCCAGTCAGAGAAACAATATGGAGTTCCTGGATAACTACAATAACGACGCGCAAAGTACACTGATTGAGTGTGTCCCTTTAAAACTAGCTTTTCGTTCCAAACTTCAGCTGAGCTTGGAGACAAATGTGAGTTAATTTGTTAAAAGATAACGTTTGTAATCTGCAATACTTAGTTCAAGCGAGTGCAAACTCACCTCCTGTGATAAAACTGACCGCAGCTGATGCAAGAGGAACGCTGTTATTTTCCAGAGCCTGCACTTTGATTTCATATCTTGTCAGCTGCTTCAGGCTTGATAATGCCATGGATTTTTTTGGTGTCACCAAATCAATGGCTTTATTACCTCTTTTGGCTGTAACTCGGTAGGTTACGTGACTATTTCCAGTCTCAATTGCATTCCATGATAGATTGACAAAATTCCAGTCATAACTAACGATTTCAACTTTCAAGAAAGTTGTACTGTTACCTGTTGTACTGTTACCTGTGGCACGAGCTGTCAAAGAAATGCAAAAAAGAGAGAGAGAGAGAGAAATTAATCAGCTGTAATAAATTGAATTTCCCAGATAAAAATTTAGTTACAGCTGTAGAGAACAAAAAGGAAAGAACCATTATTTATTTTGCTGAACACTGAACCCAACGCTTTCTCATCCCTGGATCTTTCTGAGATCCCACAAAACAAAAGTGATCTAAAATAGCACAAACTGCACCACCTTTCGGTCTCAGTCTCCTAGCTTTTTTTTTTCTTGGTAAAGAAGATATTTGAAACAATAGAGCATTTTTCAAGTTTGTGTCGTTGCACCAAAGCCACAATATTTAAAAGACCAATAAGATAAGAGGAAAATTTCATGGGCAGCCAATCGGAACTCAGAGTTAAAACATGTTAATTGCTTTAGCGCGGGAAAACGCGTGCTACCAGATCGTGATTGTTTTTAGCGTTTAATCTGTTTTGTTGAGAAAGGAGCACGAGTTTTCTGAGCCAATCATAGAGGTAAGTAATGCAAAACCAAATTAAACAATCTTGGCTTACTTTCTGTACTCGATTGAATAATTGCCCTTGTATTATATCTAACCTGGTTTCGTTGGTTTCTCTTCAGGTACAGGAAGCGAAACATTTTCTGTAGGGTATGTAAGTATGTTCCCTTCTCCAAAGTTATGAACTGGTTTCTTCACAATAACATTGACATACATGCGATGAGGTAGGGGAAGTCTTCCTACAACTGTGCAAGACGTTCGGTTTCCTTCGCAGAGTAAGCGGTTTATAATACGTCCATCATTGCTTCTCCACTGCATAAACAATCTATATATGGGTTGGGTGTCCTGCAGTGTCACAGGTATCCATGAAACAATTCGGAAGTGAGGTCTTTGTATTTGGACAGGAAGGAAACGGACTGACAATCGAGCTGAGAGATAAATAAATAAATAAAAACCGTTACGTCTTGACTTGCGATCAGAGATTTGAGATTCGGGCAAGGGACTCGGAATGAGGGTTACAGGATATGAGATACGGAATTTGGGTCTCGGGATTTGGGCTACGGGATACGAGATACGAAATTTGGGTCTCGGGATTTGGGTTACAAGATTCTGGCTGCGGGTCTTAAGCCTCGGGCTAGGTTAGGATCAAGTGGGTGGGACTTTGCGCGTAGCGCTTCGAATTATAGAACTGGAATTCGGGAAAAAGATGAGGGATTCTTGACTCGATTGAGACACTAGATTAGGGATTTGCGGTTCGGAAGCTGAGTGTGGGACTAGGAGTAAAGGATAACCTAAGGGATTGGGTTAGAGTTTAGGGGTAAGGCTCTGCGTGTGATGCTTTGGATGAAGGATTAAGGATAAGGGACTCGGGATTCGGGATTCGGGATGGACGGTTAGGGATCGGGGTTCACTCTGATCTACATTTTGGGAAGCTTGGTTACCATTAACGTCGAGTAGATAGGACGGCATAATATGTTTTGGGAGGGTGAACCGGTTCAACTAACGCTTAAATATTGTAGTATTGCTATACGTCGTGTATCAACATCCTTCCCCCTAGGGTGATTCCTGAGAAAAAAAGTTACCAAACTACTTTTTTTAAACTTTCCTTAAATGTTCCCTTCTGATGACTGTTTCAAAAACTACAATGGAAAAGATAATTCACCGTGCTTTTTTACGAAATATTATGGGCTAAACTTACCTCATTTATGCCTTTACTGGCACTAATCACACGCGCAATTGCATTGGTTCACGATGGTTAGAAGCAAGGGTTTTTAAAAAAAGGGCACTTGATAGGTAGAAAGTCTCGAGCGTATGGAACAATTTTGTATATAATTTGTGGAAAAATCACGCAATTTTAAAGGACATCGACATAAAACGTTCCTCAAGTCGTTGCTTTCAAGGTTATAATCTGTACACCAAAATTATATAAATAGAAATATAGGTCACTGTGTTCGTTCAAGAGCTAAAGACCATCTTTGCCTGGTACATTGTTTGAAAAACAATACCTTGCTCTCGGAATGCGCGCGCACTTAATCGCATGATTACATGATTTTGTGCTCAGTACAGGATGTGCGATGCAATACTGAGGAATCACCTTAAGATAAATAATTAAAAACAATAGATAAAACAAAGCAAATGATACAAAAACAATTCTTTTTTCTAAAATCCGCGACCTTTTAAAGCCCCCGACTTAAAAGACACGACTTTAAAAGACGAGACTTGAAAGGCGCGCCACGCGACTCGGACCAGTACTCAAACTTGGCTCAATACATCGTTTTCGTGTGACACCATGGAGGCGTGTTCGTTACCATGACAATAGACGGCGGCAATGTTAGTTTCTATGGCAATTCTGTGAGATAAGAATTGTTTTTATACGTAATTACTTTGTTTTAATTGATAATGACTTTACGTAAGTGCTCAGCATTTGACTAAAAACTTCCTCTAATTTGTCTACCAACTCACCGTCGCTCTTTGTTCTTACGAGTACTTTACAATAACCATGTTGCCTTGTAGCAACAAGTTTTTCGGTAACTGTGAATTTTCTTTTGGAATGCAAAGGTCTGTAAGGAATCTAGATAAATGAATAAAAGTTTTATCAAATTAAACCTGGCTGGAGGGAATTGTCCATAGGGTCCATTATAAGGCTATAATTGTGGTATACTCCCTTACAGAAAAATTTCCATTGTTGGGAATTTTATAACTTACGCCAGACTCTTTCCGCGTCAGAAAAACCGCCGTTGAAGAATTTGCGGTGGCAGAGCATTCGAGAAGTTTTCCATGACCTGAAAAAGGAAAAATTTCAGTCTAATCGTCTCAACTCGACTTTCTAACAGGGAGTTTTAAATAAAATTGCGTTGATTATATTTTTACATCAGAGCCCTTTAAGATTTGACTGTCGCTCTCTTTTCGATATTCAGACGCGTCAAAAAGCGCGCATTTACCTGGCCTTACCCTCCCTCGGGATCGCGGTCTCAAATGATGAGATATTGCGTGCAGTAACAAGTAGCCAGTTATCTTGGTTCACGACCCATTAAGCCGATGAAGCAATACTCATAAAGCGCTTTAATCGTCGTTTAAATTCACGAATGTAGACTGAACAAACTAGAACATATTTTATCTCCCACAGTTTGACTAAGAAAACTAACCTTCCTTATCAGCGCTCTGACGAAATTTTTTTCATTTTCTTCCTCTTTTCCGTTAGCCCCTTGGCCTATATGAGTAAGCTTATTTGATGCGATAAAAATTATGCTTACTAGATTCTAAAGAAAATTTCTCATAGTCGAAGTGAATGGTTTAAACAGAGTTTCCGCTGATATTCGCTCTAAAACAATTTTACGGTTAAAAAGTGCTGCAAAATCGGAGACAACTGAAATCCCTAATGGAAAATAATTCTTTTTAAAACACCATTCATGATTTAACCACAAGCGCTATTAGCAAACATCGCCGGAAATAGCACACAAACTTGATTTCACATCTCTATAAATTTTGAACTTTAAAGACAGGTTTTGTAATACTCCATTACGCTTATATGCTTCTCAGATCCAAAAGGGATGTTCTGCCGTGCAAAATAATTGTATTAACCTGAAAAAGGCTGGAAATTGTAAGCCCAGTAAGATTTATTCAAGCAATTAAGTCGATAGTATGAAAAATGTATTTGCTCTCCGGCACCAGTCTCGAGTTGTGAGGGATCCTGTCACTTAGTAAATAATATCTTAACAAAATCAACATTGGTCTCGTTTCGAAAGGTCTCGTTAATTAATCTGATTATTTTTAATGCATGTTTTGTCTGACCTGATTGTGATGAAATTTTTAAAATACTAGTCAGTGGCTTGTCAGTAAGGCATTACAACCTGAGGGGCACTGTCTGTCGCTAATCGGACTCCACATTATAAACAGTTGAATGAACTTACTTAAAAAGCACTGCTTATGATCGAGGATACTATAAAGGACATTTTTCTGATAGATAACTAAATTTTGCTAATGGATTTAAATACATTGAGTGATAGGTATCTCAATGAGGTGAAAACCAATGACCAAATTATTAAACGCGGAAAGCGTAACGAAGCCAAACATTAATTTACCGAGATTAGGTTGGAGTCACGAAAAAACTTATAATTGTCACTGACTTCTAAATCGTTTTCATTCCACAGCATTCATATCAAACGTGCAATTGAAAACAAAATAGAAAGTTAGCAAATAGGTAGCTTGAAGTTCGTAAAATTTCCCTAAGGAGACAGCTAAACCTCGTTCTCTGGCTTTAAAATCTTTGTTAAAATCTTTCCTTTAAAATTTCTGCCATGTCTTTAGAAGAAAGAAAGTTGTAAACAAATGAAAATAATTTGATCAACCTTCAATAACATTTTTTTTCCAATTCAATATCTTTAAACGAGACTTAGTAAATAATCTTACGTATTTAATTTGATGCATACTACTGAAATATTGGCTGAGTTTAACGTCTCGGTAGTGTCTGTAAATTATATAAGCAACGATATTCTTTGTATCTAAATTTTCCGTTGAACCATTATTGAGTTTAACTGAAAATTCCTGATAATACTTTACGAACGATTTTTCATAAACAAGAATGCCGTGATATTTTTTTAGTTCTTCAATTAGACTGATACGAACGAACCACAAACAGACTTGTTATAAATTATAAGACAATAAAATGAATCTTGAATTCTTTACTTACTGTTTTGAGTTGTAATTCCGTTGGCTTTGACTATTCTCGCAAATAAACTTGTCAGAGCAGTTATTGTTAATAGCCAGAGACAAAACTTCAGGAGTATTGACTCCATTCGCGTATTCTTAAGTTCAAGCCTTGGCCAATTCTACCTCTAGTGCCTTTGCAATTTAATTGTTGTCACAATTAGTCAGTCCTATGTCAAGTCCAGCCGAAGGGCGAATTTGTCTTGAAAGAATGAACAGATTACAGCGATTCCGCAAATTAAAATTTACACTCTTCAATCAGTAGATTGATCCTTGATAAACTCGTAGTTTGTTCTCGTAACACAAATAAACACGAAAGTTTTCATTCACCGAACCCTCACAAAAGATGACTGTAGATAAGCGAATTTAAACCGGGTGCGAACAAAGAAAGAGTCCCCCAGACAAGTTCGTGAGTCACTCAGCATTACCAAGTGAAATGACCTGTATCGGTGCAACCCAATATCATCCTGTCAATACGTGATAGAAATGATTGTTCGTGGCTAGCGGATCATACTCGACCTCGTCTGTCAAAAAAGCCGGTGAGGTATAAGTAGTAATTTCTAAGTATAACAAGAACTAGATTCCAGAGTGGTTTCCGGTGTGGTGAACGCCCACAAAAAAAACAGTCGACAAAATCCTCTTACGATTTTTTTATTGTGGGTTTACAACATCGTTACGCAGACAATAATGATAGCTATTTTTTAAGCTCACAACACGTATGACAATCAAGCTTGTTTGTCCTAAGGACTTATGAAATAACCCTCGCTTCCCGCCGAGCTATCGCAGTACACTCCAAATAATGCGGAAATTTTCAATTTCTCTATTTCGTGTTAGCAATGATGTATTTAATTTTTAGAGTGATATTCAGTTCATCAGCATAGTTAAAAATAAACTGCCCTCAGAGTTATCAATGCGTTATATCAAAAATACAAACAAAAATCTAGAATAGTCTCCCACGAATTTGCTTCTCGATCTATCAATTACCATGGATCTCTTAAACAAATAGTTTGAAAATACAGATGAGTCCGGAGTATTTCCTTCGTTTTCTATTAATCATCTATTTTATTTTTAATATTTTTTTTTCATCTTACCGTGAGCATACCACACCTCCCCGTGGAAACCACGACCCAATTTTTACAAAAACCTTCCATGATAAATTCCCTACTAATTTTCATCATCAAATAAAATTGTAGCCCTGACAGTAATTTGAACTAAGATCGTGTAAGGATCTTCGCACGGGATTGTGACGCGATTTCCTGCGGATTCCCGTAAGGACTGCCCACGGATCACGCCGGGATCACTGCTAGGGCCTCCAGGGATTTATAGAGGTATTTCCGACGGGATTCTCGCTGAAACCTTGCGAGACAGCTTCAACTTCTTCACTACCACTCTGACGTCAATCGCCAAGAGCGTGTTGGAATTCCCGTAAGGATTTTCGCAAATATTCCTGCCGGGATTGCCACCGATACAAATGTTAAACTTCTCTAGATCTGTTTAACTGATGATATTCTGCATCAACACCAATCGTCCTAAGATTCCCACCCGATATCAACCGGGATTGCCGTTGGAATTCCCGCAACTGCCCCAGAGATTTACACCTAGATTCCGTCGGGATTTTCAGCGGGTTCTTCTCGGGATTCTCTGCGAGATCTAGATTGCGAACGGCATCTGTAACCCTATCTGCAAATTAATGATAGATGGAATGAAGAATTTACCTCTTAATAAAGTTCAAATTAATCGGAATTATCCGAGATTTCCTGTTTTTCACTTTTGACCGAAGCAGTGATTTTTGATCATCAGTAAGAAAATCAAAACTGCTGGTTGATTACTTTAGAACCTTCCAGCTTACATGCGTGCACGTTCTAGTTGCAGAAATCTACCGATTACTTTTAATATCTTAACTGAATTAACGATGTAAGATAACGAAGACCTTTCTTGAAGAAATTGAAGTCACAACGTATGCAACAGGCGCCCCAAATACTGCGAGGACATGAAGTGTCGAAAGCGTCGTGTACATAAATAGAGAAAGAGAGATGGTTTATTGTGATCAAGGTCCGCGAATAAAGAAAGATGTATTTTACTTTGCGACGAAGGAACAATGCGCATTCCCTTAGAGGAATCGAACATAGCTTGGCTTACTGACGACATCTCTTTGGTTTAGTTACCAGGGCATGCAAACGCGAAATCCAAAGATATACAGTTTGCTCCGTAGTTGGAACTTTGTTTTATTTTCTTTGTCCAAAGCTCGTGATAAAACGAATTGAACATCTTTCTCATTCTCTACACATTAAAGTTAATTCGGGAAAATGTTATGTTTACGCAGGGACATTGCATGATAGTCCCATTGGTAAACGTTACAAGAGAATCAGTGTGATGTATCTTCCTGTGACATCATTAACCATATTTCTTTGCAATGTAGAGTTAGCTGGCAAGCTTGTCAAAGTAAAAGTCTTCGCGCTCTTCTTCATGAAAAACTTACAAAAGCTTTCAAAGGCTTCCCTCTTTATTCAATTTATAAACATTGTGTGTTGAGTTTTCAATCGCTGCAGCCCGAGATTTCTCCATTTTCTTTCCAAAAACAAAGATGTCTCTTATCAATAATGTATGTTCCCTTCTCTTGGCCTCACCAGAAATTCGACGCTGATTAGAGAAAACCAACGAAACACGACTACTTCCTGAGTATTTAAAGAGATCAGTGACTGAACCAAAAATAGCAGTTTAGAATCATGTGCGGAATATTTGCTATTTATGTACAGGAGTTAAAACGGATATTCTTCAGACACCATCGACACCATCACGTAAAATGGATACCGTTGGAATTAAATTGGTGAAGTAAACTGAAAAACAAACAAACAAACAAATAACTGTTGATAAATCATTCATGGTGTGATAAATTCTGCGCTTACAAAGCGTAAATTTATTGGATTACGTAATAAAAAAAGAGAAATTACGATAGGCAATTCTAAGGTGATCCGACGGAATTGAGGCATGATTTTCGAAAAGCGCTTCTCGATTGATTGTCGTAACACAACCAACAAAGTTGACACATCGACCAGTCAGAACCAACAAAAATATCCAGTCACTAGAAGCCGATTCAAACTCTAAGTAAAAACAAGCAAACTTCACGAAGGGCGGGAAAACGCGGGTGACCAAGGTTTGATCGGTTTAAGCTTTGCATTTGATTGGTTAAAGTGGCATCAAATTCTGTAACCAATCAGCGAGAAGTAACCAAAACTTTTCATTCTCAGATTACTGTCGACACTCAATTAATTGCTCTAAATTGACAAGACGCAGACTGAACGATATCGAATAAGGTAAAATACAGCGTATTCTCAGAACAGTTA
>NC_142680.1:22185728-22195728 GCF_964200805.1 Pocillopora damicornis | reverse complement strand
CTGAGAAAAATGTGACTTCTGTTTCTACCCTAACTGACCTTGAACAAGAAACAAATTCAGAGCTAAAGAATCTTTATTGCTGGCTGCAAGCCAATAACCTTAGCCTAAATGTAACGAGAACTGAGTTTATGGTCATTGGCTCTCGCCAGAAAATTCTTGTAGAGAACTATGACAATATTAGTATCAAATTACAAGACCAAGTTGTCAGGAAAGTTGATCACGTTAAATCAATAGGCGTTGTTGTCGAAGATCGGCTTTCCTGGTCGAACCATGTTGACAAAATTCTTAGAAAGGTATCTTCCGCAATAGGTGTCCTTAAACGCAGTTTCAGTTTCAGCAGTGCTTTTTAGTGGAACTCATTACCTGAGAATGTCAAAGAAATCAGATAAGAAGGTAAACTTAAAAGGCGATTTAACTGTGTATTTGTCATTTGATTCTCACTCGGCAATCTTGTAAAACAGTAAATTGATAGTTTTAAACAATTTAATTTTGTAAATATGAATAGATTGGGACACTATTTGTTTTTACAGAAGATTTGTTACCGAGTTTAAATAAAGATATTAATCTATTCTATTCCATTCCAGTAAAATTATATCTTTAATTAGGTTCGAATCAAAATTGTCTACGTTGCACAACGACTGAAGGAATATGTCACATGGTAGACAACTCTGAAAATATATGCCCAAAGTCTATGCTGGTGGAAAGTTCTGAAAAACGCGTAGAATGTATTCGCTACGTGCAATATCAAAATCCAGGGTAAATATTTTGTAAAACAATTCCAAACTTAAAAAAAGAAAAAAGAGTGCTATTATTTCGAGGTGTTCGGAAATTCCGATAACGCACGATTTATGATGAATTTTCAGCCAAAACAAATAAGTACTATTGTTCAAGTAATTCTTGAAAACGGCTTCACATGGATGAACTCTATCACATACACTTCACTATTCATTTCACATGCAGTTCACGCATTTGCCTATCGTATTTATCATATTAAAAGCAAGGGATGTTATTTCATTGCATTGACAGCTGTTCTTGTCAGCAAGCACAGTTTTAGTTTTTTGTCCGAAAGAGTTAAGCCTTGAGAATATCCGAAGGAAAGTGAGTTATCTTATTCATTTCTGTCTCCAAACTCAAGTACATGTAAAAAATGAAATGCTCATTGTTTTTGTATATTGAAAGCGACAGCAACAAAGCAAGGCGTCTTATGAGTTACTTCTAAGCTCGGCTGGGAAGGATTTCAGAAGTGAGAAATATCAAGAACATTTTGGTGAGGGACCAAGATTTCCAGGAAGAACTTAGCGAGAGTGAATGTGTTGTGTTGGTCGGAACACCTCAAGCTTTGTCCCTCATCCAAAACAAGCAGCAGGAAAAACACGCTGATTACATAACGTTTGACGGAAAAGTTATGCATGAAGAGTTCGCAGAGAACAAAGAACTTGTCAAGAACAGACTCCTCATCGTTCACTTCACGGAAAGAACGGAGAATGACTGGATTCCGGAAGGTTTTGATGAAAAGCAAATTTTTCACGTTAGAAGACGGCAAAGTTCCTCCAGATGGAACTCCAACTTTGACCCACCTTGAATATCGCATGAAGAAAATATTGCTTGGAGATGACTTCATGAACTGATGTACTGAGCTTTAGTACCATAAAAAGTAACATAAATTGTGAATTGCGTGCAACGAGGAACTATATTTCGTCGATAATTTTGTTGGATTAAAGGCAACACGGTGGAGACACGTTTAGATTTTGATGTTTCATGGCGTAACTAATTGCAAAGTAGCATTAATAATGAATCTAGACGAAGCGCTCAGATAAATTAGTTTAATCAGTGTGGAAGATTCAAGCGTTTCCTTGCCTGTAAACAATATATTTTTGCGAAGTAATCTGACAACGGGTCTAACGAATAATCTAGGGCAGGAAATTGGATTCAATAACTTTACAGTTTGAACTTCAAGCATGCAATCAAACAGTGAAAAACACTGCTCGTGATTTCATAGACAAAGTAATGAACTGTTTGGGCCACATCAGAGAATCACGTGACCTTAATCTGTATCCAACTTATCCAACATCTTCGTATTCCGCAGAATAAATTTGTGGTCGAGACTGACTTGTAACTTTCAAGCATCAGGGTGTTAGAGGATGTATGAGTAACTCCTTGATATCTGTGGCTCATAGTTCAGACGCAAAATTCTTACTACTATAAAAATAAACCAGTACTACCCAGGAACCATAGTCCTTCACGTTTTTCTCCTCCGAGGGCACTTTAGTATGTTGCCATGGGTGGGTGTGTGCTGCCAAATCTTAAAATTTAAACCCCATAAAAAATTTAAAATCGAAATGATACCCGCTCGTTCATAAACTATCGTCCTATCTTTCCGGTAAAAGTCGTACAAAATGCAAGTGGTCAAAACTTCCGAAGAAAACGGAAGCAATATATCTCCTATTGTCTTCAAGCAACAGACCCGCTTATTCGTGTCCAGGCCTCATCTGTTTAACCATCTTCCTCATCAGATCCCTAAAATGAGAAACTCACAATAAAGAAAACCGCTGATACACAAACATGTGAAAGCGCAGGGTGGGAAAGAAAGTTTACTAACGAGCCATGAGAAATCCAACAGGTCAATTTTATTTCACTTCGTTCTCTTATTGTTATTGTATTAAAACTCGCTTCATCCTCTTAATCAATTAGATTTAGACTTGGTCAAAATTTTTTTCCCGCGCTTCGGAAAGTTTGATTAATTTTTTCAATTATTATTAGTATATTTACCTTCCGATTTGCCGCTGTGTCTAATTTAGTTTCGCTCTGAGGATGGGCTAACGCCCGAAAGGTCAACATTATAACTTCTTACGGTGGCCAATTTACGCTGTCAACTCGCTGATGATACTTTTCAACTCGCTGATGATACCTGTTATACTCTCCCACCGACGCAGCACCACAGTTTCTTAAGAAACTTACCCCCTTTATTAATGAATTTAGTTTTGGTTTTATAACACCTGAGAAAAAGCGCTCAATATGTCATTGCTGGGTTAATGAAGAAGCTGATGGTAAGAAAAGGCAGGAATTGAAGGAATTATTCTTACCTGATATCATTAAGTTTCTCTTCAATCGACTCCCAAGGACTGCGATCCTCACTGAATTCCAGAAGCTCTATAAACAAAAGCAAGATCACATCTGAGAACGCAAAGAAAATTCCCACACATCACACCATCGAGGGATTGAAATGAAAAATGATTATCGGTTGAAACTGTTCGCTAAAACAGCTACATAGCTCTTGCTAATTTAAAAAAAAGGCTTGTAACGTAAGCAGCCCAACTTTTCGTTTCCACACTACTCCATTCAGTACCCACGCCAAATTTTTCCTTCTTACTAATAGCCATTCCACCTTTCAGCAAACAACATCCTGTGACTGATTGTGGGTCTTAATAAGTAGTCTCATTTATTTCAGTACCGACCTTTTGCAAGTTTCATTTCACTGATCCAGTCTCCTTCTTTGTAAAACTTCACGCGTAAATTCTGCAGAGAGAAAGGTTGTAGAGTAATAAATAGGGATATTATGCAAACCACGACGGCGACGGCAACGAGTACATGGAAAAAGAAAAGATCTTATTGGCAGAACAATAGCTCAGCATGTGCGTCTTAAAACTTTGTACATTTCTTAGCCGACCTATGCAAAACAACAACGTGAAATCACCACAACTTGCGTCGTCTGCGAACCGAAACCGCTACGGCAAATTATTTTAATTTCCATTTCGAACTCAACGCTTCTTTTATACGTTATGCTAAAGTTGAGGTGTGGCGCCCTATGAGACGGTAAACACATGCAGCCATTTTTTTAAATTCTAATTAAAGGCAGAAATTCATTTTTTGATCGAAGTCTTCCTTAGCGTTGCCGTCCTCACTGCTTAAGCTCCCTAATCAATGACCTCCGCCTTCCACCCCTTCATTCGCACTTGCGCAAGGCAGGAAGCACATTTGCGAAATCGCACTTAGCACTTAGTGGCTTCATTCTAAATACCTAGTGGATACTCACCAGAAAAGGAAATCTCTCCATGCGAGTGAGCTGTAAAATACGATCCACATCATATTCCAGACGAGCGACTTTCTTAGCCCGTGTGTAGGTCGTACTCATCTGAGCAACAAGAATGTTGAGCAGAATCACAGTCACTGTTCCCATATACGCCATCATAAAGAGAACTGACAGCCAGCTGCGGGAAAGAAATATTCACAAAGCTTAGCTTATCCACCGGAGGAAAATAAGTGACTTACTAAACAGAACAGATCCCCTATTAAATATCTGACATGTGGCGTTAGCTTCCCTAAGCTGGCTTTTAAAACTCCAATGGTAGCAATCTTAACGCACAAAGAGAAGAACAGCGATAACTTTAAATATTAGTGTTACGTACTTGAAAGGTGAGTTATTTTGCGCCATTGGATACTGCTCAGACAGCGCTCGAAACCCGCTCATCAAGACGTCTCCAAAACCACTACAGGCAAAACCAAAAATTAAAATTAGTATGTTGGGGTTTTTTTTGCACTTCTCACGCGCTATATTCAATATCCAAATTCCCACGATCAGTAAATTGCTTTTGCTAGAAAGGGTGGGAATAGTTTGAATAAATAAAACATCTAACTAGTAAAAAGCAGATCAAATTAAACAATTTCCAGTGGAAACTATCAAATATTTTATTTACTTGTAACAAACGATACCAAAACAACTTCATAGCTTTGTTAAGGAGATATACTCAACAGAGACGCACCGAAGTTCTTCGTTTTCATTGGACCCGGAGTAACAGAGTGATAAAGTCAAGGCACCACAGAAGGAGAAAAAGATCACAATAAAAACTACCATGGATCTTGTTACATCATGTAAAATGATCTTGGCCAAGGTTTGTGTGTATAATCCTGTAGTCCTAGGAAATATTTAATGTAATGTCAGGTTAGATTGACGAAAGGATGAGTTTTAATTCATCAGTGTTCTTTCCGAACTAAAATAATCAATTGGGGGTTGTAGGTTACCTTGAGACACATGAAAATTTGAATATTCTCAGGAAGTTGAACAAAAAGGCCAAAGATGTCACCATCCACTGTTCTTTATGATCCATATATCGTAACGGTACTATACACAATATCAACAGCAGGCCTAACCAGTCAAACAAGGTCATCCACTCTGTGAAATAAGAGCGCCCCTCTCTGCAAGAAATCAAACAATTTCCTTTACTTCGCCCGTCTCCTACAATTCTATGAAGTGTTTTTTTTTTCCTTCCTTGAGATACCGGGCCAAATGTGAAGTCTTCACGAAATTTCTAAAGTAACCCTTGACCACCATAATTACTTACATTCTTATCTGATTTATTTCCTCACAGATGTAAAACACAACCATAAGTAGAGTGACAACCTCACAAAATCCACGCACTGAGTCCAGTGCACCGCTGTAATGGGTGGGGTCCAGTTTGGTAGAGGCATGCAGCAGGGAATATGACATGCACAGCAAGAAGATGCAATACAACGCTGCTTGAAGGCTATAGAAAAGAAAAAAAGATCATAAAAAACACTCTGCAGGAGTAAATTGGAGAAACGAAGGACTTAGAAATTCAAATGAAGATATAAAGCATTAAATCTTTGGTAACCTGTCTAACATTTTTGTTACCAGCCTTAAATGAGAAATCAAAGGCTTTAAAATTTGGACAGGACTACCATGTATTTACAATGTTCCAAGGAATACTAAAATAATACTGCACCTTACTTCATAGCAGTGCTTTCACCAGCCATTTATTTATGTAGTGGCAAAAATGAAATCAATAAATCTCAACATGTTTTTTTTCTGGTTCATCACTGCATAATTCAACACCTATGTCAATAAATATGATACAGCTATCTCTAAAATTTATAGCATGGAACCTGCAAAAACATCTGATTTACCTGACAAAGAAGTGTCCATAACTTTTCCATTTTGTTTTAATCAACATTCTGACCGAAGGATGCTGCAAAGCTTCCTAAGAATAAAAACATATCAAGATTTATTGAGTTCATTTTTGCCATCACACATAATCAGCTAATGAAAGCACTTCTACAGAGTATGGTGCAGTGTTATTTAGTTAGGACTGATCTAAGAATCAAATTCCTTCAGTAATATGTATCATCAACATATAAATCTGAATGTTTCTATCGTTTCTAAAAATCTTAAGTGACATTACACACTTTACTTCAGCTACAGTTTTGTTGCATCTTTTGCATCTTTTTTTTTTTTTTTAAATTTAAATTTACCTTGTTGTTGCTCTTTGCAATGGCTTGTAAACAAGACTTGTCTTTCCAGTTAAAATATTTGTTTTCCATCTGCTGGTGTCCATCTGAAGTCACAATCTTTGGGGGTCGTCCTCCCTCATCTCCATCCAAAATATGGTAATAAAAATGGTAGTTTAATGGATCATCTGAAATTGTATTCCAGACTCCCTCGATTGCCTCCCTCTCTTTTTCCGTTTCATAGTTTTCTTGTCGCTGTGGAAGATAAGGCCAGTGAGGGTTCAGCATCTGGTCTAACACAGCCACTGCTGTTTTCTGTAGACAACAGGAATCATATAATTTGTTCCATCAAAACATTTCTATTGTGTATACATGTATGTAAGAGAGTACTGGATAATGTAAAATCCTATTTGACCTTAGTGACATATATATGTTGATTATAATAGTAATGTACAGTAATGATACTAACAATGATCATGACAATAATCAACAATACAAGCAATTGTAATAATAACAATAATTCTGCTCTTTTTAAGAACAAGGCAAATGTGCTGATAAAAAAGTTGGAATCCTGATCAGTTACTCCAATAATTAATGGGGTACTTGACATGTGCTGCTGGCCACAGACAGATTAAGAATAATTTACGACCAAATTACATACAAATCACTTTGAAAAGGTTACCAAAAAGGCATTCAAATTTCCATTCCAAGATGATCACAGTCCAAGTGAGGACTTGATAGAAAAATTATTCAAATGTTACTTACATGATATGCATGGCTGGCTTTTGAATAATAAGTTCAGGACTCTAGAATGAATATTATTGAACTCACTCGTTTTATGGTTGAAGATCCCAAAAAGACTTTTCTTAACCCTTTAACTCCCAAGATCTCATTAGTAGTTCTCCTTTCTGTCTGCTGTATAGTTCTTGTGATGTTAGTTTGGAGAATTTGGTATTGGATCAACTTATAATCCCCTAATTGATATTTTTCTTTATTCTCATCACTGGTCTGCTTCATATTGTATTGATATTGTAAGGAGAAATTCAGTCTTGATCACTCATAGGAGTTAAAGGGTTAATGCAAAAAGTACTTATTTAATGTAAACTACATGTAGGAGTCTATCTATAACAAAAGCAAAATCACCTTCATTTTAGGATTTTGGATAATTGCCTTGAAACTGAAAAAGGAAGATTTAGGATTTGCCATTTTACCAGGCCTCCAAGAAAATAAGCTTTGGACTCTAAAAATGACAGAGGAAATAAATCATCATTTCAAATTAAGTAAAACACGTATGTTCCTGATTATTCTAATCTATCAAGTAGCACACAACAGGCTTGCTAAGTCCATTCACAAGGTCTTGGTAATAACACGATTTCAAGTGCAATTAAGGTTAATAAGAACAAGTAAATTTTTCAAAGACAACAAAATTGCATTATCCCATAAGGGGAGTGCAATTTGTAATCTATGAAAAATTTACAAATGCTTATTTACACCAAATTGTACGAGAAATCATGTTGTTCCCTATTAATAATTTGCATAAAGAAGTGTCGCAGGAAACCAAATTTCAACAATGTGCGCGCTATTTTATATGCTATTTTGCAACTTTGCACTCAGCGTAATTTTTTCATGCGTATCATTAAAAAAAATTTTATGTACACTCATTACTTCAAATGTTAGAACCAACATTTCAGAATTTTATTTGGATAATGGGACTTTAAAACGTTATAGTCAACATGTTACATAAACACGCTCTGTTCCTTGAGTTAAATTCACTTTCAAACAGGATTTCCAAAAACCGATTTACCTTCAAAAACAAAGAAGATATGCAGACAAAACAGTTGGACTCTGGATTGATTTCTCTCATAATTAATTGGCTACTCGATAAGTAATTACCTTCGTCGAAGAAAATATTTTCACCAAAAGCATTAGGAAGAAATAGACAAGTTCTCGTGAACCCGTTCCAAGTATGAAAGATAAGTTAGTAATTCCTGCATGCAAAAATAAAGTCTATACCTGTTTCTCGAGGCCTGGAAGCTTTTCAGGATTATCTTTGTACTGTTTAGATGCTGGCCATTGCTTTAGCATCACAAGTGCTGGGTCCTCACTTTCAAATTCCCCGCTATCCTTGTACTTCTGGATCAGTCTTTCAACATGAACTTCATCCATTGCTCTGTTCCATGACAACCCTTTACTCTGCATTTGGTGAACCTTGATAAACAAATAAAGCTTGGTGAATAGAGGATATTAAGTATGGCTAAAAAGAATAACCCATATAATTACAAAGTAAAAGTTTATAAATAATTGTTTTTGCCTTAATCCAGAACTCCTCGTCCATTTCATCTTCTGACAAATGTTCTTGCTGGTTATCACAACAACGATCAAATCCATCCTGGTCCCTTTGTTCGTTCTCTCTTTCACCGCGTTCCAGCTCTTGCTTTTCTTTACTTATCCCTGAATCACTTAACACCAGCCACATTTAAGTTATTTGCAATAAATGAAATACACGCATCCAGAATTGTCATACGTAAGTCCTGAATCATTTGCAAGTACTGCGGAAAAAAAGTATTATGACCGAGCGTCGATGAGAGGCCTTGGCCCGGCTCTTTCCTAGGAGCTTCTCGACTTTCTAACTGCTCTCTTGAGAAACTTGGCATAGATTTAAGGAATACAACGATAGGTAAACCTTTGAGAAAATTTGACTTTTTTCACGAAACACTTTGTTATAAAAGTGTCTTACTCAGCCGAAAAACTGGGTGGCGACTGAAATAAAATGGTCAGTTTTTTTCTATATTAACAGAGGCAGCGTCACGTTTTGCGGATCACGAGTACAAAGCTAAATATGTAAAAATTATGAATTTTGTTCCAGCAATTGATTCGGTGAAAACTAAATATTTTGGACCATAACATAGTGTGAAGCTAAATTTCCCATTATTTTCTCTCGAATTCATAGTGGTTTGTTTCGTCACAGTCAAAAGGTTCTTGTTGAATCCAATGAAAATAATTAGGTTATAATGTTCCGCGAAACAACGAGAGAAGATGCATATGCAACACTCAATGAAAGATTGCAAATATAACAAGGTAAACAACGCTAAGAATATGTCTCAAAACGTGCGCAACCAAAAAGGTTGAGAAACGTGCATAAGACTGTAATCGCTATGCATGGTCACAAATGCAAATTAAAAGTAAAAAAAAAAAAAAAGATTGAGCCCAGTTAGGCACGCCGAGCACTTTCCATAGTATCGAGGTGTATGGAAACTTTAATTATGTACGGTTCACGACCATGAATTTTCAAATCAAACACGTATAGAATTGGTGTATAATTTTGAAGCAAATTTTGAACAAAAGCCCCTTCCATAAAACACACCTTTCTACACTCATTTCGCATGCAATTTACACATTTGCTTCTGATATATCTTGCAGCTAAGAGTGATAATTTGCAGTACTGTCGAGTTATCTTTTTAGTTTCCTGCTAGGAGGAGTTAAACCAGGACATCCAAAGCGACTTTATTCAATTCCTTTTAATCTCCAGGCACAAGTTCGAAATGAAATACGTGTTGTTTTTGTACACTGAAAATGACAGCACCAAAGCTAGACGACTCATGGACCATGTTCAAGGCAGGCTGCGAAAGATTACAGATGTGAGAAATATCAAGAGCATTCTGGTGATGGACCAAGATTTCAGGGAAGAACTTCGCTCCAGCGAATGTGTTGTGTTGATCAGGTCACCCCAAGCCTCATTCCTCATCCGGAACAAGCA
>NC_142680.1:22145728-22178228 GCF_964200805.1 Pocillopora damicornis | reverse complement strand
GTCGTTCTTTGACAAAACTGCGTTCTGAGCCATCTTTAATTTAAATGCACTTTTTATCCGAGCATATATTTTTGTGAACAGTATATCAAGAGAGCCGAAAGCTAATAGAGGAAATATATGTTATTCACCAGACGTGAGGTCCGTATTGAAAAAAACTGTGCCCGAGGTCTTGGATACCTCTATAGACTCAAGACGGAGGGCACAGTTTTTCCCAATACGGAACGACCTTGGCTGGTGAACAACATTTTTATTTTTTTCTAAAACCTAACAAATGGTTGCGAAAAGAACCTGAATGATAAAGCGCTGTAATTACGGCAAGATTCTCCGTAAACGGAACAATTTATGAGCGAGTAGATCGTAGAGAAAACAAGGGCAATGCAAATGAAAGAGAGAGGTTTCATCAAAACATGTTTATTTGCGTAATGATATTAAAAGGTGTTTTTAAACGCTTCCAGGAAAACTTCGAAACATTTTTGAAAAGTATTTGTCACGATCTGACACCTGTCAATTTAAGAGCGCGTAGGGACAAATCACATGCGCATTTTTTAACAAACAACAGTTCTGATTGTCAGCATGGCAAACAAATTTAAGCTAAATGACTCTGCAATGATGAAATCTTCAACGAAAAAAGTCAAAGGATCCGAAGGAAAGTATTTTCCGAAGACAGTGGATTAAGTTCAGTTAACTAATCACAATCGGAATCATCGCTAATGATGATTCTTCTTTTCTTGGGCTTCGTGGACTTTGGGCTTTCTCCTTTTTAACTAGCAATGTTGAACGTGAAGGTGTAGCCTTCAATTTTCCCGATGCAAGCAAGCGCCTGAGAAAACTTCTAATTTACTGACATCTTTGGGAAGATTCCCCGGCAAAGTGGTGTTCTCGTAGACGCTTACTGTCGATGTCTGAATACTTTCTTGGCCGGAGTGGCTTAAAATTAAGGACATTTTCCGCTGATGGTCGGCGGACGCTGCTTTGTAAGAATCGAGGCTCCTCAAATTTCTGTGCCCGCTTAATTGAGTGACGTAATTTAAGGAAACCTCTGCATCCATCAGGCGAGATATACACGTTTTTCGAACAGTGTGATTGGTAAAATTTCCCTGCAAGCCTGCTGATTGCGCAGCTGTTTTCATAAGCTTACAAATCTCGTTCTTGCCGAGTGGTGCCCTCATGTACCAGATGTTGCTGCCAGGTCGTCGCCGATAATTTATGGCCTAGTAAAACGGGCTGTCAGCGCTATTCATTTCTTCTGGACGGTGTCTCTTTAATTCCTTATAATAGAAAACTGGACAACGTTCGTTGTTTGTTGCCTGCGCGGTTGGATTAGATGCTCGTGTATCACCATCGCCGCGGCGGGTCTTGGATCCTCTTTCTGATTTCCAAATCAGAAATTCCTTGCCTGTTCCGCTGTCTTTTTGAAGAACAATGTCGCCCCATTTTAGTTTCCTGCTTTCGTCTCGGGCACAGAATCCAAAGTGCAGTGCCAATAACCACAAAACTGTGCGTTGGAGGGCTTCAGGGTTTTCAGCGCCGAATTTACCGGTGCGAAACAACAAATCTTCTTCGGCGTTGGATAGTTCTTTTGCAGCGTGAGGGCGATTTCCTTTCGCTTCTCCAAAAACCAGCTGTTTCTTTTAAGAGAGAAGAACTTCCCTGGACTTAAGGAATTCTCAGTCTTTGAGAATGTTCAGTTTGGAGTTCTTGTCGTTTAGATATCGTTGCAGGCTTCTTTTAAATGATTGTAGCGTTGCCGGCTCATACGATCCGCCATCTTTCTTCTTTATCACTATCAGGAACTGACATATCAAGATGTTGAGCTCGTCTGCCGGTATTTCTTCAATTTTTCTGGCCTCGCCCACCTCAAGAAAGAATCTTTTCCAAACGTGTAGGTCGTATTCTGTTTTTTTCACCTAGTTTTTTTGCACACTCGCCATCGTAAACTGAGTCTTCTGTTAGTTTTCTTTCCGTTGCGAGCCGATATTTTCTTTGTCACTGAACTTTTCTACCTCATCAGGGTAATAAAACTCGCTCTCACTGTGGTCTGAGTCCAAGACGAAATTAATATTTGCCGTAAAAAGTGAAAAGTTTATGCGATAAGTATCAGTTTAGTAAATGAAAAGTTGTAACGACGCAATTGATGTAATCTCATCACGCAAAGGATCGGATACCGCCCGCTGTGATACTGCCCGCTCTCGGAACCAATCAGATTGCAGGATTTGTAGAATACCGCCCGCTCACGACCTGAGAAAAAAACTAGAACATTTATTTTACTAAATCAACCGTCTTGTAGAGAACACCCGAGGTTCACTGCTTGAGTAAATCCGTGGTTTAGGTTAGACCTCGGGTCTTAAAGTTTTGATGAAACATACAATTTATATTGCTGCAACACTTTTCAGTACTTAAAGTAAGTTTCCTTCTTACTAATCAGTTACTTTCATTTAACAAATAGAGAAACCTTGACTGTGCTCTGGTCTGTTATAAAGCACGCAGGAAGTGGTTAGAGCACGAAAGAAGTGTAGGGAGAAACACGAGACGTAGTCGAGTGTTTCCCTCTACACTTCTTTGGTGCTCTAGCCGCTTCCTGCGTGCTTTATAACAGAACAGAGAACGGTCAAGGCTTCTCTATTTGTTTTATAATAAAGCATCCGTTAAATTTCCCAAGCAAACTCCCAAGCATTACTTTCAATTTTTAAAACAAACTTCATTTCTAAAGCGAACAACAGTGTCGTCAGCATGCTCTATACTCTCATAAACACTAGCTGAATAGATTAATGAATCCAGTTGCTTTCTCTTAAGAAAGCTGTCATACGCTGTCATGATGGGTGATGTATAAAAACTCTGACGTTATCTGTGCAAAACGTATGTCATTATATCGACCAACATCTTGACTTGTTGTATACACTAACTGAAAAGGGAAAAGTTTCGAATTTCTGCTCGAAAAAACTGCAATTTGGTCGAGAAAGAGCAGATAAGCCCTGTCTCCACCAAAAGCCTTGATACTAGACTTAGTGATTCGTGCATGAGTGACCAGTTAAGATTCTGAGTTGTTACCCTGATATGTCTCGAGCCTAAAACTGTCGCCGAATAGTCTCCCTTGGCGATTGGGCCTCTATGATGAGGTATTTTGAAATGTTCTTACTCTTATTAAATTGCAGATGTCGTTGGACTAACCATCAGATATTGATGGGAAACCGCTAATTTTCAAGCACAATTAAAGCTAGTTCTATAAGTATAGACAATGAGCAGTTATACGCCATACTTGTGTAATTGGAAGAATTCATTTCGCGACCTTCAAACCACTAATTTTCTAATATTTTTGCACTTTCATAATTTATTCATTACAATTTCGTGCAAATGTAAAACGTAGACTAAAGCTGGCTCGACATCATGACAGGACGGAAAATGCGTGCACTGTAAGTATCTCCCGTTGTCCTATACAGAGCCTTAGAAAAGTTCTCTAAGGCTTTGTATGGGACAACGGGAAGTACTTACAGTGCACTCGTTTTCCGTCCTGTCATGTCTTTATGGGGCATCCGGTGAAAACGCGTGAATCATTATATTGGTGCGGAAGAATTTTACTTCTTTAGTTATTTCGACATCCCTCAACGCACGAATTCAGGCGAATTTATTCATTCTATAAGTTGTGGAGTCCGAAATTAAGAGCGTCCCATCTGCTAGAAAATATTGCGCTGTAGAACATTTGCGCAAAAATGGAACTTGATACCTGTTCAAGACAAAGGGATTTTTTTATGACATCTTTGCTTCGAATAGTCAAATGATGATTTGAACCCTTCCAGACAAGTAAAAGTAATCCTTCGTTCTTAACGAAGTGATTTGTGACAGTTATATTGTTGTGTGTCATTTTGAAGTGATCCTTAAGTGACATACTCCAGTACATGACGAGATATAACCTCTCTCAGTTAGATTAACTTTGTATTCTTCCTTAATGTGACATAATGATAAATAACGTCACAAACTTGGGCTCCGGGCTTCTGCAGTGATCATGATGCTGACGAATAATGCAATGAGCGTATGTCTGTGACGAGAAAATTTTGCAGGGATTTTATTCTACGCATTAGCGTTAGTTCATGTCTTGTGTGAGCAAATTATTTTGATTTGATTCTATGGAATTATCTGCTGAGAACTTAGCGATTAGCGATTTCTTGCTCAACCCGACAGAAAATTAACGAAAGGAAGAAAACCATGGAGAACAATTCTCAAACTAAATTTTCACGCCACTCATTGATGTCTAAAAATGTAAAAGGGAAAAAAAGCTCAAAAGAAACTTAGGAAAGAAAGCAGGCCAGGGGCACGCTCCAGAGCTGCCAAAAAAGGTGAGGATCTGAACGGTAATTAGAAACGACAACATAAAACATTAAACCTAAACTATCATAACTTACAAATCAATTCTTTTTTACTTATTCAGCACCACGCTTAGAAAGAGAATTGAGAGGTAATTATTTTTGCACCATAAAGAGAGTGGCTTTGTATTCTTGAAACCCCCACGGACTACGGGTACTGGAGTCAGTACAATGTCAGTCTAACTTACCTGAGGTCGGTATATGCTTATTGCCCGTCTCATGAGAAAATTATGGACAGAGAGAGAAAATCAGGACGTTGGCTAGATATATCGATTACAATTCAGTTATTTTTAGTTTGAAGTGGAAAGCATTGTGGTTTCCTAATTTAGTTTCTTCATTGGCAAAGTCTGAGATTAAAAGAGCCAATCTCCTCGCCGTTTACCAATAAATCAATTATATTCACAGGCAGCTACAGCTCCCTGAAAGAGGACGGATGTTTTTCCGAAACGAATGCGATGCGTGGCATGTGCAACCAAAAAAATGAAACCATCATGACAACTGTTAAAGACTGAAATTTATGAGTAACACGGTCTAACTATTTTCTGTTGAAGTCTCTAATTCACGCAAATCTAATAAAAGGTCTGTTAAAGAGCTGTGAAAGGAACTAGTCAAATTCAGACTCAAATGTTTACCATATGTTACAGTATTAGGTCATGTATGGCATCACGTTCAGAGACGTCACGCGACGCAACCAACTCTGTCTCTACCGTTACGTAAAAATTTTGAACAAAGTAATAAGTATATTTTAACTGTTTCTCGTCGAGGAGCAGTATTATAAATTTAAGCCGTATATCCCTCGGAAGCTGAACTGCCCAGGGTTCTCTTTCGTAGATGAAAAATCTCAAAAGGTTAAACTGGAAAACACTTTACCTTAAAAAACGTTTTTAGGTTGAAATCTTAACGTCAGTAGTTGTCAGCGACATCCGGTGACAACAGCCTTTTACGTTCCTGACGACTTTTCTAACAAGCAACATTTAACATCAATGTCATCGGAGAATTATTTTGATAATTCTGAAATTCTTAAAAAAATTATTAAATTGAAAATTTTTAATAGCTTTTACATTAAAAAATTTGGAAAACTGCGACAGTCAGATTTGAATTACAAATTTTTAGAGTTCTTCCTCGAATTCGAATTGAAAAGTGTTCTCAAGTTTTTAGACGAGAATTCGATGGCACCCTTTCTAACTATAGTCAACCACTGTATCTCTACGGAAAAGGAACTTTTATGCTTTACGCTCAAAACACAAACCCTCTGAAGAAAATAGTTAAGATCTATACATAAATGCTTCTAATTTTTCTCGGTGAATTTTAGGGTAACACACTCTTAGTGGACCTTTTCACGCATATATTTAGTTCCTATAATTTGAGCGAATCATTTTGGTGATGTGAAGGGAAGATCTTGTAGTTAATGACTCAGCAGTTTTATACTACTCATTTTTTTTTCGCTATTTTCTGTTCACCTCGAGAATCTACTAAATAACCTTGACAAAAATTGCATTGGATATAATGAGGCACACCAAGGTATTGTCAGGGAAGTTATGGTAGCTGAAATATTCTTTACTGCTAGAGTAACAATTCAACTTTTTTGGCTCATTTGAATACTTGCTGTCTTATTGTAGACGAAGGGCAAATATACCTAGTAACTGACAGGAAATATAACAACTTTTGTTTATTTTTTCACGAGTAGACCCGGCATTAATAAATGTATTTTCTCACGTTCTCACAAAAAATAAAAAGATCAGTTGGTTGTTTCTGTTATATCACCCTGGTCTTTTGCATGCTCTTGACCTGAATTGACCTTAGTTTTTTTCCAAATCAATAGCATACACGTAAACATCCTATAATTAAGTTAACGTATACGTGCGAATCTGAAAACGCACATGAACCTTTTCCAGTGCTGGATATTCATCTGACGGTCCCTTTCGGCGCATGAATAAAAAGCAGTTGCACACATCAACCTCAACTATTAAACTATTATTATACTATATACACTATAACTATACTATACAGTTATATAAACGACAAGTTTTCCTTAGTGCTCATTATTTGCTTAACTGAAAACAATCCTGGGTTTATTCGCGTGGTAGCAATTGAAGCATATCCTTATAAATAATCAAATGTGTTCAATCGTAATGAATTTCATCGGCAAGTGTAAAATGTGATAGTGCAATCTGATCGGGTGAGTGTCGTAAGTTGATGATGTTCAGCAATGTGATTGTTGACATCACGTTTCCTCTTCGCCCGCATGTGTTCACACAAGTCTTGTTGTGAGGTTTCTGCCAGTCTCTCCGGTGTAGAAAGCTTGGCAGTCGGAGCAATTCATCTAATAAACCGCTCCCTGTCAAAGAACAACTACAACGCCGACTTCATCCGACGAAACATTCACCCACCTATTGCAACTACCCAAACAAACCACAACGCAACTCCTACGACTACAGCAACCATACCGTACATAAAGGGCATGTATGAGAACATCTTGTACATCCTAAAACTCTTCAATATCCACGTCGCCCACAAACTCATCACCACACTACGTCAATTAAGAACAAACGTGAAAGACAAAGACGAACCGAAGAACAGACAGAGCGGTTTATACGAAGCACATTATAGACTGGGACTCTGCAAAATGCCTAACCTACAGTATTAACTACTTTCAAAGACCAACTCTGAAAAGCTGGTTTACGTGCGCGGACCAGACTCCCCTCAACAGGTGTTAACTACTACTGGCACCGTGCAAACGACTCATTGATGACGTTAACACTACAAATGAAACGAACAGAACGACCGAACTTTACTAGCGGATGGAATCAGATCAATCACGACCGACTTACGCTACTTGAGTCTTACAGCCAATAACATCACGGCAAAACTGACCAATCAGCTTATACGAACCGGACTTAGAACATTCGCGATGGCGTAATGGTTAGTGGACTCCGGGTCAAGAGGTCTGGGTTCGAAACCTGGCCAGGTCATTGTGTAGTGTTCTTGGTTTGTCGGTCGGGATTAAGAAATAATAATAAAATAATAGAGTAAGATGAGATCGTAGCTCTTCTGAGTCACTATGACTTGAGGTGGCAAAAGTCATCTGTTTGTGCCTAGGTCATTACTTTATGGAAGATATTCTTCTATTGTTGCCAGGTTGAAAATATTTTTTTGAAAAGTAAAGCAATAGTTTTCTGAATTCAAAATCATTCCCACACATCTTAGTTTTTAGTTCAGTATGTCCTACATTTGTAAGGATACTTCAAGGAATGGCAAAAAAAAAATCCACAGTGGTCCCTCTCCTGCTTCCTGGCCCTGCTTCTCTCCCTCAGTGGCCTGCAGGCGGGAGTAACTGGTATGGTTGAGACGAATGTCCTTGATAATCAACTGCAAACAGGACAAGTGGAGATGCCCACTCTTGTAGGTGCGGTAAAAGACAGTGGTGTCCTTGATGTTACACTCGAGGAAGGTGAACAGCAACAAGAAACCATTTCCAGGGAAGGTGAACAAATTGGTAAACACGAGATCGCTAAGGTGTTTTGCGATCGTGGTTGCCAGACGAGACTGCGTTCAGACGCAGAAAGTTTGAATTCACATTTCTAATTCAAAGTGAGTAGAAAACGAGCGCAAATGTTTTAAACTCATTTTACAAAGCTATTCTTCATTGAACTGAGCTACGCTGACAGTCTCCTTCGTAGGGGAAAGCAGTTTAAAACTTTTGCATGGAGGCTACGCATACTCTTTTCTGGGAACCAGGAAGTAACGCCGAGGAAGACTTTTTTGTTGATTGATGAACGCCTTCGCTAAACATTTTTTGGGGCTCATGTCATATTAATTAATGTTCGCCTCTCCTTTTCAGATTTTCGTTACCAACGCATATATGCCACCGTAAAAGGATTCTTTACAAAACGATTTAATCTAGTAGAGTATCTCTGTCTAATCCGAAGAACTAGTGATAATTCTATCACTCCAAAAGACTTAAACCCCTTAACTCCCAAGATCTGATTGTTAATTCTCCTCTCGCGCTGCTACACATTTCCTTTTAACGAGCTGTTCAATCAATTGATTTATGCATACGGTATTTCATTTTCGTCAAACGCTTAAACGTTAATTCATATGATCAAATTTCTTTCAAACAAAGAACACTAATCAAAAAGAAAACGGCTTTGAATGGAACATGAACTCGATAGACTAGAAAAACGTAAAATAATAAAAAAATGTAAAAATAATAAAATTAAAGTATAACTAATCAGATCGAATGAAAGTGAGAGTCATGTGAAGCGCTCGAGAAGTATTTTAGTAATGTTAAGGTTTTTGTATACGAAATATGCTGAGTTTTTGGGAGATTTCTACTCCAAGCGCAGTCTAAAAGTATATTTTTGTTGCTTTTGGCCTCGCACCAGCTACAGGCATTGTAATCAACAACGTATGAATAACTGGGTTTAGTTTCTAAGGAAATTGTGGTGCCGCGTCGGTGAGGGGTACAACAAGACAATTTGGTTTTATAATCCAACTGCACAAGGTAGAGTTCAAATAACGCGAATATATGTATATATATCACATGTGTACAGTTGGTTATTTTGTACTGTAAAAAAACCTGTTTAACCGGTCGGCTACGCACGCTGCGCTTCTCTATCCACTTTGCTTTTCCCGCCTTATGAGAAATGAGCAGAAAGACATGGCGAATAAAAAGCAGTTGGATCATAAATAACCCAGTAGACTATTCATTGGTTTGTGGTATTGCCTAGTACTTTCACTCCTTGTTTGAATTTGACGAGCCTGTGGGGAAAGTCAAGATACGGCACAACTCGCCAGATAAAGAAAATCCGAAAAAATCCGAAAAAAATCACCATGAATTTTATTTCGCAAGATGATCATCTCGCAGCTGGAGTTTGGGCTGCCTGTGGTGTGAGTTCAGACAAGGTGAAGTAACGCGATATTTTCCTCCGTTTGAAGGTCATGCTCTTTTTCTGTTACAAAAATGAAAACATTAGGTACACAAAGTGTCCCATCTCAACCCGCCCATGCTACGTATACCTATGTTTTTATAGATGATGTCATGGATCAGGGGGCTGTGCACAAAGAATAAAATTAACCAGAAATCTTGGGCTCATTTGATAAGTGTGGTGGTTTGTGGTCTTCGCGAGAGCCTCGTTGATTAAGATCGAGATTTATCGGGACATGAAAGTTTCGCATTTCATTTTTTTGTATTATTTTTAAGTCAAACGTGTTTTTACGGCTCCTTTACGCGCAACGAACACGCCTAACAACTCACGTTCCATCACGTACCATAAAAAAAACGTCCAAAGTCCATTAGAATATACCCAATCATTGCACTACGTGAACATTAGGCAATTTTTCACGCGCTTGAATTGTATTCCATCAACCAAATTCGCATCTACGCGCGCCCGTGTGTTATTCACTATTTATGACTCATTTCCTCGGGAAAGTTCACAGTGCGTCATCAACTTTTGGTTTTCCTAAGAATGTCACGCAATGGTAAAAACATCATTATGGTCGTGAAACAAAAAGTGAGTCATTTGCATCATTTTGGTGGCAGCGAGAAATTTTTAACGCTCGCCATCCCCAGCTCGAAGCGTTGCTTCTAGGTTATCGCGAGCTAAATTTCAGAGGAATAAAATCAAATATTCCTGCGTCGTGAGACCACTAGGAAAAGAGTACCCTCTCGACACCGTTCGTGTTATAAGTCACCTTCTGAAGAACTCATCCAAATAACTTCGGTCTTGCAAAATTTTACAAATTTAACAGGTTCTTAAGGACGAATTCAACGCTCCATCGCTGACGAAACGTCGTTTTAAGGTAAGCTCTGAAACAATTAATAAGACCAAGAGGATTTTTGTCTCACCCACTCGCAGTGTTCCATCAATAACATTGCCAGTTTGTATTAACAAAGAAAAACTTATTACATTGTAAAATATAGACAATCCGGTATGAGGCGTGGGGTCTTGGTTTCATATAGGTCTTTCAGCAAAGTGAGCCGGCAACAACACACTAGACCATATGATCGCAGACAAGAGCAAGTTATGAAAATGTTATCGATTATTGATTATAAACAACCGTCTACGTGTTACATCCTGTTCGCATTATAGAAATTGAAAGAGGAAGCAGTTGTCACAAACACACGTTTCGAGGGGAAGATGTAAAACGCTCCTTGCTTATTAAATGATACAAAACTTGGCAGGTATTTTAAGTCAGAGAAAATTTTAAGGCGACAAATCAAAATACGAATTCTTTAACACATCATTTGACCTCTTTTGAAAAAATGTAGGTTATATTAAGAACACAGCGTAACTGAATATTTATCAGCACACCTGTAGAAAATGAAAATAAGCTGAAATCCAGCTCACACATAGATTTTGGAATAAATGATCGTCTTCTTTGCTCTTTTTTTTGTCCTACATAAATTAACGAGTAAACCACATGCTCCTCGTTCTTGTTCGTCATAACTCGAGTTGGAAATTCAACGAAAATTTGAAATGAGATTGCCTAATTGCATTTGCTCGTTCCACATAAAATCATGAGTGTTACCCGTTGGTGATTTTCATTGAAGACATTCTGGGTGGCGAATATTTATCTATAAGTTTAGTTTGAAATGACAGACAGAAATAGATCCTGAGCGATCTTGGCAGGAAAATTTTGAAGATCCGTAAAGATCTTGGAAAGAAAATAAAAGACCTCTGAAGATCTTGACTAGAAAATGAAAGATCCTTGAAGATTTTGAACATTTATTTTTTATCCCACACATTTCTTTATAATTGTTTCTAGGCCAAGGCCTGGAGAGGTCAAGTATGATCGATATCTCGGATTTCTGGTAATGGAAAACTACCTTGTTGTCTCAAATAGAGTGAATCAATACTTAGAAACGGAATTACCATCAGAAAAGCAAGAAGAAGGAGGCAGTAGGGGAGGGAGTGTGCAGATTTTTGGGATATGTATATTTCTTTTTATTTTGCTTCCCTGACCTAGTCTACTGATTACAAATTTTATTTCGCCAATTAAAATTCCATTTTGCCAAATTAAACTTCGCTTCATCGCGTGTCATTTCCTTGTAAACAATCTGCATTTAATCACGTATTCTAATCGCAAAGTCCAACCCCACTGGAAAAAATTCACACTAACTGCTACCGATAGTGAACTTTTAACGCAATTCTCCCGCGTTTTTACTTTTTCTACGAATAAACTCGGCTTCTAACTACCTTGAACTTAATCCAATCGCGTGTTTATTCCTTGTAAACAACCTGAATTTTATAAAGTATTTCACACAGAGTGGGAAAAGGCCAGATAGGCAACAACCAATCAAGGAGTCCTCTCTCAAATATTATCCTTTTGTCTTGTGAAATGTATCTTCATTGGTCGAGATCGCAATATATCTTTGGTTAGAGTCTATTGGAGATACAACAGAGTTTCGGTTTAATTTTCGTAATAGAATTACATGGAATTATATTTTTCAGGCATCTAACTGTAGACGAATAATTTTGATTTTCTCTCTGGTAGAGGAACGGCAGTAAGCGTGGTCTCTTTCGCAACTATTATTTGGTCTCATCACGCTACGCGCTCTCTCTCCGTCGGGGAATAGATGGCGTTGTGTGACGAGACCAAACAACTGCTGCGAAGGAGAAAACAGTAAGCGTGGCACCCATCCATTTTATTTTTGCTTAGAAGTATTTAGACAATAGAGAAAATAAACCACAAGATACCTGTGTGAGTTAAGCTAAGTTACCTTTTTTATCTCTTTCTCTTAAGGTGAAGTAATGCAATATTTTCGATCTTTTATAAAGTTATGCTCTTTTTCTGTTACAAAAATAAAAACATTAGGTACACAAAGTGTCCCATCTCATCCCACCCGGTCACAAAAAAATAAATCTTGCATGCTACGCATGTCTATGTTTTTACTTGGAAGCCAGAAAATTCCCAATAAACTAGTTTAGTGCGAGTGACATTAATGCATGAGTATCACCTTGCTTTCGTGAGCTGTACTGAGAAATATTGGCACTATGACATTTCTATACTGCCGTAACCTTGGGCCAATATTCCCTAGTAAAGACTCGTGCTCGAATGGTTAGTAAGAAGTTAGTACTGGCTTTCGAAAATGTGATCTACACTGTACATGTATCTAAGGCTATTTTGAATTCCAGAACAATTGATTTTCTTGTTCCTCTACATTTCTTGAAATTTTTTGTACGTGAAGACAGCCAGCAAGGATTTTATGATATTTGAAAAACAACTAGTCTGGATTATCAGGATAGTTAAAGTTAGCATCAAAGACAAATCAATTCTGTGCACAAAACAGTGTAAACATGAAATGATTGCAAAAACAATTAGTTTAATATACATATACTGGTAAACCACAAACATCAGCACCTGTACCAAATTGAAATCCATATCAACATACACCAACATGCATTAGTGTATATATTTCATTGTTTTCCCTGTCATAAGTGTCCAGTTGAACTAACAGCCAGCTGCACAAATATGGATGTCGGGTTCAACTGGAGAAAATTGAATAAAAAACTTACACATTTTGTAAGTTTTGACCAGTAATCCCTATTTAAAAATCAGCTAAGAGAATTTTACTTTGGTTTTGCAAAAGTTGTTTCTTATGAGAAAGGATTTACCATAAACTCTCCCCCCTTATGGAGACATGGTGGCCTTATGATTAGTGAGGTGGAGTCAGGGTCAAGAGATCTGCATTTGTAACCTGGCCAGGTCATGTGTTTTGTTTTTGTGCAAAATAATTTACTCTCATAGTACCCCTCTCCACCCAAGAGTATAAATGGGTAGCAGAAATTAGTCAGGGGAACCTGATGAAATGACAGGAGGGAAGAGGGAGGGGGGAGGGGGGAGGGGGGGGATAACCATGGGGTGGACTGTCATCATGTCTAGGGAGGAGTAGTAATACCAAGTCGCTTCATGTGAGAAATCCGGGATTATAAGCTCAGGGTCTGGATGGGCCACTGCTTAAATACAGACTTCACCTAACTACCTACTACAGCCTCTGGTTTAAATAATTTCAATTGCTTCTGTTACGAATTATACGAACTTGCAACATACAGATCATGATTTTTTGCCCAATTTATCTCAGTCAATTAGGACTGTCTTTTGTAAATCTTGAAATTTTCAAAAATCTAGACAGAGGCGGAGTTTTCTATACTAATGTCTGAGCACTTTGTAGGCTTCCCGCAATCTGGCGGGACGCGTAATTAAGCACACAGTGGTAAAGGGCCCTTCCGCAGTAGCTACAAGACGCTGACAAAACTCTTTTCTCTTCACCGAAAATCACATCAAAATTTGCCTTTGCTAAATTTCAAGTGTGCTGCACGTATCAGCACCCCCGGGAACCCCTATATATAAGAGGGCGAGGATGCGCGCCGGAATTTCGAAAACGACCCCTATAAAATTATAAAAGGTACCTGAGTCTTATCCGTGTGGGAGTGGCAACAACAGATATCTACCCCTATCAAGTATCAATTTAAACTCAAAAAAATTGAAAAATCCCAAAAATAAGAACTTCTTCATCGATGTGCTCTAGAGGCCCAAGTCAGATCATTAAAATCGTCCTAGTGCTTATTAAATGCTTATTTCAGGTATTTTATTGAGCGAAAAACATCTTAAAAGGTACCAGCTAGGTCTCTGGCAGTCCACTAAAGTTGGAGACACCATAAAAGGTACCAGATCACTGATTTAGACCCCTGAAAGGTATGACAAGCATCCTCACCCATTTCTGATCGCCTCCTCCCCAACCTCCCCCACCAACCCTGTCAGCACCTAAAAACAAAAGATGTGATTTGCCAACTACCCTTGCGAAATGGCTTTTGGAATTCCTAGGAATTCCTAGGAAAATCCTAGGAATTCCTAGGAATTCCTAAGAATAAAGGTGTGAATTTTCACGGTAAATTCGGACTGGGAATTCCTAGGAATTCCTAGGAATTCCTAGGAATTCCCAACCATAACAACTCTGGTTCTAAAAACCTAGAAATTCCTAGAAATTCCCAGAAATTCCCAGAAATTCCAAGTTTATAGCCAACAGGACTTGGAATTCCTAGGAATTCCAACTCAGAGAACCAATGACTTTCCCTGAAAAGCTGTAAATCTAAAAAATTCCTAGGAATTTCTGAGAATTTCTGGGCATTTTTGGGAATTTTTAGGAATGTTTAAGAATTACTGGGAATTTTAAGCAAAAATTTGAGGCTAATGATATAAAATAAATACTTTAAATTAAAAAAACCCAGCTAAAATTCAAGTATTCAATGAAATTTATTTAAAAGCTTGATTAAGGCGTACATGTAAAATATTTTTGATTAATTATTAACATCAATGTGTGGTAATATTAGGATGGAATTTGATTTATTTTTCTTTTCTTGAAAACTTCATACGGATTAATCCTCAATTATAGCTATTCGTATAAAATAGTTCTAATCAATCATTAAATTTGGTTTGACACAAATTGTGAATAAAATCTGTTGATTCTTTTCCAAAAAATACAATATCCTAAGTTATATTTATATAGTTATATTCTTGGGAGTGAAGGGGCTAATTACAGACAAATAAAATTGATTTTATGATTAAAATCTTGTTATAACTGTAACAATAAATTAGAATGAAGTTATCCTAAACTGCAAACTTAGCTGCTGTTTGTACTGTTTGTATTTTTTTTCCTGGACTCACAATGAGTTGGCCTTGAATGAGGTTATCAACAAGAACCTTGACCATTTTGTATCTGGATTCCTTGACATCTGAATTTGAAAAAAAAAATATATTAAAATATGTATGTTTAAAGCTCAGACCAGGCTTTTAAGATGGCTATGAGGAAAAGGGCATTCATTGGATTCTCAAATTGAGAAATCTGTGTTATATTGAGTGACTTTTATATTGGAGTTAGTACATCTCTCTCATGGATTTTACTAAAAAAGGGCTGAATACATTATTTTGTTTTTACCAAGGAGGGCTTCTTTATGTACTAAAGTTTGTTATGAATCTTGAATGTTCCCAAACGTGACTAGAGGAATCTTGAGACCTTACTGATAGGTTTATTTCATTGTAAAGCATAAGCTTAAGAAACTGCGGCATGCAAGTGACCGACTCGATTCTCAGAATTATTCTAGTTTCAGTTGCGCCGAGCGTTATGTAAGCTTAATTCAACCCGCTACATCTATTCTTTTATAAGATTTTGATCACAACGAATATCGCAATTTTTACTCACCACAAACTTTCAAAATCGTAGCTTTACAGATGGCCACTCGACCCTTGTTTGTACCGGTCCATATGTCAACTGTTGTCCCTACTTTTAACTCCACGGCGCCAACGACTTTCTTCTCTTTTACAACACTCACGCTATTCTCGTTTTCCCATTGAACCAGAATAAAAGCTATCTTTAGAAATGTTATATTAAGCAAAACAGTTGAGAAAAGCGATCAACCGATGAAAAGTACATTCAAAGATGAGCGCCAAATGGAGTCTTCTTTGTTTCCGATCACGGGCATGATCACGTGGATCTTTTAGGACTTGTCATTGGCTAGCAAAGTGAATCCGCTGGCTTGCCGATTGCAGTGTTAAGAGAAGCGCCCAACTTTATTTTGACTTCTCCGACCGGTTCTCTGCTTCTAGAAGATGGATAGCTTGGTGATATAAATAAAGATGTGAGCTCACTCTATGTAGAAATAATCGACAAGAATCGATCGTATTACAAAGGCACGATTTGTGGCCGAAAGTTGTCGAGGAAACAAAGACTCGAAACTCACTTGAGTTGTGTTAATGGCAAAGGTGAGAAATAACAGAAGCCAATCACAGTTTTGAATGCTACTACAAATCGTCTTTTACCCTCATATTTATAAAAGAAGGATACCACATTCGGAAGTGTAAGAGATACATAGATGATCCCAGTGTACCAGTACCTAAATCTACAAAGCTTGACCGTAGCAAGCGTTCAGCAACACGTTCCAACACCGCCATCTCGATTCCTCAGTCAGTCGTTTCCACTGAACTTAAAGCAGTATTGACAACAGAGTAGAGTGCGTCTTACAAAGGAGAAACATTTGTACAAGAGACAGGAGTAGCTATATGCGATTACAGAGGTGCGTTGGAACTCTGGTCCACAAATAGTTATGCACTGCCCGAAGTATAAAACAATTTTGTTGATAGCTGACAGACAGAGAAGAACAACAAGTAAACTTAAGAGCTGTTATTACTGAAGTGTGACTAGCATTTTTCATTTTTATATAAAGAAGGACTTGTAATTTGCACCAAAAATAAAAGGATGTAATATTTTTTTGGGAGATCCAGTGATTGGGACATTTAAGAAATTAAGTTATGAAAGGAAACTTGGTTGGTACTTCTCACTACTAACAAGTCTTGTTGACAAATATTTTCAGATCAGAGTTTCAAATAAAGTAAATTGAAGACGTCATATAAAAGGTGTTTTTCCTCAAAGGGTACATTGACTACTTCTGTCTTGTCTGCATGCCAAATGTTTGCAAAGTGTGTGGATGATCTACAAGTATTGGAACTCTTACAAAAATGTTTTGCAAGAATAAAAACAGGAAAACAAATTACAGCAATTAGTCATGAAAATAGAGCAAAAAACTGAAAAAAAGCAGCAACAACAATCATGAAAAAAGAAAGATTAATTAGGTGTTGAATTTGTTGGTCTAAGGCATGAAATTTCTACTAAAAGTATTGTCAACAAAAAGTCTCTGACAGTGTTTGAGGCAACTGAGCTTGACTGTTCCAAGGTTTTCTAACAAAGGCAACCAGTAATGTAGGTTAGGGAAGTAAGATAACAATGTAATTATTGTTAATTATTGTGGAAGTTGGCAATTTCCATTTAACATAACTGACAGCTGGTTCATGAGAAAATCCATATCAATATAAAGATTTACTAAAACTTAGTTTGAGTAATAAATTTTATGATCTTTAAGTTATAAACATGTACTTGTATGTATATCTCTTGGTAAGTTTTGTATAGCATACCTTTTATTGAGCCAATTAGTTTTAAGCCTCTGAAATTAATCTTTTTCTTAAAACCTTCACATTCAAGGTATTGAGAATTTCTTAGAATTTATGTGGACCTCAGGGTATTAAAATTGCCTCAAATTCAATTCCCAGCAATTCCCAAGAGTTCCACACTTCTTAAATTATAGGTAGTTTGTAAAGCTGAGAATTCTTAGGAATTCCTAGGGATTCCAAGTCCTCACAAAACTGGAGTCTTCCTTTCCCAGAAATTCCCAGTAATTCCAAGCTTTTTAAATCAGAGTTAATTTGCATAGATGGGAATTTTTGAGAATTCCTAGGAATTCCTAGGAATTCCCAGAAATTCCCAGAAAACTGGGAATTCAGTTTGCAAGGGTCATTTGCATAATTGGGAATTTTTGAGAATTCCTAGGAATTCCCAGAAAACTGGGAATTCAGTTCGCAAGGGTACGAGCTGTCAGTCTCACCTCGTAAAATTTACGTAAAGTGGTTATTTACCTATAAAAACTTTAGGCACTGATCTGTCAGATTTTTATGCTGACAAAATCTGTCCTGCTTTGAGGCAGGACGGCTGTACTTTTTTTTGTTTTGTTCGTCTTGACATAATTTGGTAGAGATTAAAATAACTGTACGTCTGCATTTGTTAAACAGACTTTTCAAGTGCATCCGGAACTCGATATGTGCACTTCTAGGGCATAGAGTATTCTTTTGTAACATAGCCAAAGATCTCGTGATGTGTACTGTTCAAGCCTTTTTCTCTTTTCAAAGAGGCATCAGAATTATTTTGATGTCAAATTTGGAGTAAACTGCTTGCGCTTATTAGGACATATTGGGCTACAAAATATGAAAGTAGAAGAGAAAACGAATTTGGGTGACTTGCCGCCGTTTGTCTGATGCATGTTGACATTAGCTCTTAATTGGCTTCTGATTTTGTGTCTATGTATCCCTCCCATTCTCAGAAGGGAAAAAATATTTATTTTGCAACTGAGTAATATGTTGAGCTGATGTTTAGAACCATTTTCAATCACCTTTTTTATCAGGCTAGGATGACATAAAAGAACAACTTTGTAAGAAGCATCAGTCTTCTCACAGTTGCTATGGCTACAGGAAGAAGTTCAATTAAAGTTCCATGTGAAAATGAAGACTTACCTGACAAAGAAAATGCACCAAATTTTGACGAGGACACTTTACGAGGTGAGCTAGGTTGAACTTCGGCTTCAGTAATTGTTAGAACAATTTCTATTTGATCAGGATCACTTTCAAGAATGCAAGCAGATGTGGAAAAGGATACATACACTGTATGACCACTTTAAAGGATATTTGACCAGTCATGACTCTCTTTTATGATTACAATATGCTGTTAATTGAGAAGATCTATAACACAGAAACTTTTGCTATTTTCTTTTCTAACAGTTCAAAGCAATAACACAAAGTTATAATAAGTTATAAGTCTCCTCGAGCAACCCACAGGCATTTGATCTTCATCCAAGCCAAAGAGGGTGGGGGGGGGGGGGTTTAACCCTGCCTGACTGGCGTTAGGGAATTTGAATAAAAACTGTCACATCTAATTTCCAGTAGAGTACAAGTGTTAATTATCATTGAATATGGAGGTGTTTAAGATAGATAGTGTACTTTCACTAACAAATGGCTCAGAAGAAATAAGGCTTCAAGATCTAGGTTTTTAAGCTTGGTCAATTAGTTTTTAAAGCTTGATCAACTAGTTGAAAGTCAAATTGCTAATTATTTCGCCTTTTACATAAAATTGTGTGGGGCATTTGAACATTTTATTAATTTTTCCCAGGGAATGGAAATTTTAGGAAACCTATCTCCAAAAATTTAAATGCCCAGGGGTTTGCCTCAAGTTGAGTGATGCTTAATTCTCATTGTTATTCTTACCCATGATGTCACCTACATCATTGGCATCATCATAACTATTGAAAATCTGCAGATTTTAAATCTCCAGATCTTGGCAGCTCTGATTATACTCTAATAATTATGAACTACGACCACAGACTTTGACACCTGTTTTTAATTTTTTTTTCGAATTATTTTATTTTTTCTTTGCAGCCACAGCTGATGTTTATAGAGATGAGGGTAATGAGGCCTTCAAGAAAGGAGATTTCATCAATGCTATTCATTTTTACACCAAAGGAATTAAAATGAACTGCAACGAGAAGGAACTGAAGGCCAAACTGCACAACAACAGGGCTATTGCATATTCTAAACTTGGTAAGATGATGAGAGCTTTAATATGCATTTTTTTGCTATTTTGAAGCTATTGAGTTGTCAGTAGTAGTTTTCTGAACAAGGTGATAATTTTGAATGCATGCCCGGAAAAATTTACATCTTATCTTGGCCTCTCAAATATACAAAGAAGTAATCTCTTACCCCAGATATCAACGAGCATCACAAGTTTTTCTCAAAATTATAGTAATGGTAATTGGTTTGCAACATGTATGGCTAATCAGAGATATTTATTTCAATAACAGGAAATCACCAGGATTCACTAAGGGATGCAGAAGCAGCCATTGAGTTAAATCCAACTTTCTTCAAGGCAATTGTGAGAGGTTAGATATGTTAGCTATACTATAATAATAAGAATAAAAAAAGAACTCAACACTCTAAGGTTAAATGAGGTTAAACAGAGTTCAATCTTGTCTCAATGGACTTTAATTAAGAGGTCGAGACCACCCTGATGTACATTTGAATCCAGCTCTTGGCTGCTACGCCATTACTTCCATTAATCATGATGAGAATATTATTTTGAACGGGGTGAGGAACTCAATGCGGAATGCAAAGTAAATTTCAGCATGAATATTTTAGTTCCTTAAGTCCAATGAGTCACAGGTGTCAAATATGTTAAGAGCGTGTCCACGAGAGCACCGGGCGGTCGTGCTACATGCCATCTCACCGATTTCAATGAAACTTTGCCAGTTTAAAGGGTCCACCCCAAAACTCAAAACGACAAACTGGTTTCTGTTTTGGTTTTTTTTCCGGGGGGAGATAGACCATCCCCCCGGTTTTTCTTGGTTTTCACCAAGGAAATCGCTTCAAATAGGTAAAATGTATGAAGCTCTCACTGCGATGTTATTTAACCGATTACTTTGAAGATTTGCACACATATTTTTTCATCCTTAGTTAATGTCTGCTGCGAGTATCAGTCAGTTTGATTGACGGCTTGTCAATCAACAGAGGCAAATATACGACTGTGTTTTTAGACTTTTCGATTCATCTAAATATTTTACAACTTTGAGGTCAAATATCTCCCGTTGCTAGAAAGCTACAACACTAATCTTAATTACCCTTTATAACCCATCATTTCATCTCTGAAAATCATCAAAAAAATCTTTGGGCACTACGGTATTTTTGTCTTGGATGCCTTTTAAAATCTGCGACTCTGACAAGTTTCTCTCAACTTCACCTGTCAAGCAATTCTTGCTCTAAGCGGTCACTTGAAAAAATAAACCTACATTTTTTAGCTCTTTTTATACAAGATGATTGATCAAGAAAGGTGAAAATTGTGAAAAACTTTCCAGAAAAACTTTCGAGATACATGTAGACGAAAAATCAATGGGAAAATCGTAGCGTTTCTTTCTTCGGTTAGTTTATTACTTTGAAGATTTGCTAAAAATCAGCAGATATGGCTTTTGTACGGCACAAAACATTCATTAGTCTATAATTTGATTGTTTATCATCATCACTGCTCATTTTAGGAGATTTTAAAGTCACATGCTGCGGGTTGGCTGATATCACTACATGTTCCAGTGTGCTACAACTTCGGCTTTCACAGACGAGAAATTCTGCGCTCTCGCTCGAGAGCAAATATAAATTGTTCTATCGGACTAAAAACTGTGCTTCTATCCCGAAAATAAAATTAAAATAGTGTTGACGTTGTCACTTACCGCCATCGAACATTTACATACAGAACTCCGCTATGCTAACATCTGTTGTGTGACCCAAAGACTCTCCGTAGGAATTATATAAGCGCGTTGTTCATGCTATCTGCTAGATAACAATTTCAGAATAATCTGCAGATCTCTATGATTATTTACCTGTTTCGATCGTAAAATATCTGCATATTTTTTCATGCATTCTATTACTACATATAAATCTACATCTCTCTAGATCGAGTGTTGCGGGCGTTTAATTGCGTGACTTGTAAAATTTTTAAATAAGAATGAGCCAGCAGTAATTTGACGAGTAGCCTTCCTGCAAATTTCCCTTGATGAAATCCCAAGACATAGCCAGTTGTTTTCGTGAGCAAAGACAATAAATATGAAAGAAAAGTGAGATGCGAATGTCTTTTTTATTTTTTTAGCTTAATAGCAGCTGTACCCTCTCCTGCAGTCTTCGTCTAAATTTTGCAAGGTCCCTCCTTATCTTCTGCCTTGTTCGGTCAGTTTCGAATTCGGAAGCTAGATCATTGGCATCGGCCTCTCCGTCCTCATTCATATTTACAGAGGGGTACCTCATCAATAAACCAATTTTTGTTACAGCAGATAACCGGCTGAAGTTTAGAGCGATTTGCTGCTGTATCAACCGGTCAGTCTTAGACAACATTTCTGGCTGGTGTCGTCTCTTAAACTCTCTCGATATTTGGGAAATCACATTAGAGGCGGTTGCCTTACTAGTTTCCTCCCTTGCCCAGCACACGTCTAGGAGATAATTCCCTGCTTTCTGAGAAAAGGTGGCTGTTTTTTGTGTTTTCCAAAGAGCCCATCCAAAGTCCTCTTGGCTAGTTAAGGATTGTTCGTCAAAATTTTTACCTGAGGTCCGTCCTCGAACGTAGCCGTCCCCTATAGAATGGCAAGCCGGTCTTAGTCCATTTCCTCTTGATCTTATCCTAGGCGGAATTTTTTTGTCGACTTCACTGTGTCTGTCTTTGTCAGGTACATTTGGATGGCAGCCATTGACTGAAACGTCTTGATACATCCTTTTAGCAAGAATATCTCGCTTTCTTGTTCCGTCTATGACGGATTGGGTTTAGTTCTCGCGATGACCTGCGTTCAGAAATCTGTGCTGATAACCACCCGCTTCTACGACTAGTTTGCTGAAGGTTTCTAATGTGATGAGCGTAGTGAGACCCTGAGGTGCTTCAAACTGTGCCAGTTGGTCTGCGCTATAAACTTGTCGCAGTTCTTTAGTCAGAGGGAGGATCGCCCACCTCTATCTATGTGAGCGCTCTTCTTGCCCTTCTTCCTTATTCATTGTCGACTCTAAGATAGCAGCTACAGTACGCGTTCTATTTAGGTTTACAGTCAGCTTGCGGCCACCAGAAAGACTCGCCACCAGCTTTGATTTCTTCTGCCATCTGCAGATTCATCTCTCTCTCACTTTATGTCTCCGATTTTTATGAGGAGGAAACTGGCATTTACGAACCCGAAGGTCTGAATCTCACACCAAATTGTGCACGATATTTGAGGTACATCGTGAAATCGCGGCCTTCGTAATCTCCAAATAAGCCAATACGCGCTAGAATAAGCTCCATCTCGGACGAAACGCATGTTTGGGATACATCGACGTCTCTCAAATGTTTTTTTTTTTTTTTTAAGCTGTATACCCACGAATTTAGAGGTATGAGCTGTTGCCGTCCCTGGCAAGCGCGAGAAAAGTAACATTTTGTTGTACAGTTAGTTGGAAATGAACAAGACAACTGCACCATCTTGACTTTATCAATTCGAGTGTTAGATTGAATTGAGGGCTTTTTAGACTCTCGATTTCTTATATGGCATCACTATGAAGACGTAATACAACTGATACACCTACACTACATAGGTTTAACAATGTCTGTTGCGCTCTTGCTAGAAGGAGGAAAATATTACCGAAAGTGTACGCTCTTTTTAAAAAGAGTTTCAGAGACGTTTCAGAGATGTCTATCTTTGATCGGCTGTCACAAAAAAATGACCCCCACTTAAATTTACCAGGAAAAATGAACTTACCAACTCCTTGTTGAAAAAATTGGAATTCATTTGACCGATACGCCGGTTGTTTCAATTTTTCTTTTTCCTCGGGCTGCTATGAAACAGTTCATAAATTGACTAGTGAATAAAGTGTTTTGAAATACCGTTCGGGATTTGCCTTTTTTTTCTGCGTGCAAATCAAGGGTAGACAAAGTTTTTAAAACATTTGACTAGAATTTCATGGAGTTCACCTCGATAATTCTCGTCGGCCAGAGTCAAGACGCGCCAAGCTAAGCGAAATCGCCCTCGAGTAAAAAAAAATTTTCCAAAGAATAAACGTGGCGAGCGTGAAGAAACGCACATTTTTTTCATCATTGTGATCAAAGCCCAATGATGTACCTAAATTGGTACTTACGGTATCAAACCATTGATTATGACAGGGTGAGCTTAGTTTTTCTGTCGAGGTCGAAGTGACTTCACATTAAAAGCATGTTTGACGGAACAAACTAGTGAGCATCACTGCACGAACTCAGAAAGTAAAAACTTGTTTTTATCTCCCACGCGTTTCGTCTGACAATAGTAGACTTCATCAAGGATTTTTTCAAGTAGGGTAAATAAGCTTGCTCATATACAAATAGTAAATAAGTTGTGTCTTTACTATTGAAGTCAGTGGATAGAATACGCCAGGTGCGCCTACGGTGTTATACATGCGTGACATTTTCCGGACGTTACACGTAAGAGTACGTGATCCGTTTAAGGGTCACAGATTTAGTGTAAATATTTCACTCCTCAACATCACCCAATGTCTCTAGTTTACAGAGGTCTTAGAACGTTTCATTATATGGAGTTGCCTTCTGCGGGTAGAAGGCTACAAGCGAATTTCTCAGGCGTAATTGTCTTTGATTTCTCAATTGATGTTGTCGCAAACACAGTTTTTGGGAGTCACGAGACAAAAAAACTTATCAGGACCTAGTTTCATGTTCTAATGGAAATAAATAGCAAATAAAAATACATTTTCTTGAGAAATAAAGTCACAAATGACGGGGGTTCTCTGAAAAAAATAGTGATAGAAAAGGATTTCAGTTCTGGTCAATATTGACTTTTCATGGCCTACTTCCAAATCTGAGGGAACGTGCTGAGGGAATAAAAAAACATAAATGTGTGATAATGCAAGCAAGAGAATGAAAATACAAATAAAGAAAAAGGAGAAAACCTAGGAACCCGTCTTGCAGCGTGCAGATATCTTTTGAACCAGACCTACACACATAAGCCCGACACCAGCCAGAGAAACTCGGAAGAGTCCTAGCTCGCACGTACACGCAGGAAAGGCCATGGCAATCACCGAAAATAATAGCAAATGCAGATGATATTTGCAATCGAAAAACAGGAAAATAAGATAACAGAAGGATTAGGAACTTTCTAGAATTGTCTTCTTGAAAAAAAAAAGATGAACAATTTTTACTTCTCATAAAAGGTCACGCAGTGACCCTACAAATACTATTCCTATACGTGGAATTTCTTGATGGTGGAAAGTGGAAAAAACATTTTCCGGTCTTATTTTCTGGAAACATGGCGTAGTTAATTAATTTATGCGGCCATTGATATTTCCTAACAAAAACGGGGGGCAGAGTTTCCCGTCATTCGCGGTATGGAAAAGCCGAAGTTGTTACACTCGGGAACTTGTACGTCAACAAGCAGGCGACATGTGACTTTAAAATCCCCTCTCCTGTTACAGTTTCCTTATTGAAAACTGTGCGATAATGATAATAGACGATCAAAGTATAGGCTAGTGAATGTTTTATTCTGTACAAGAGCCCTATGTCCTGATTTTAGCAAATCTTCAAAGTAATAAACGACTGAAGAAAGAAACGCTACGATTTTCCCATTGATCTTCCGTAAACATGCATCTCTCTAAACGTGAAATTTTCCATTCCTATAAAAAATCTCGAAAGTTTTTCACATTTTTCACCTTTCTTGACCAATCAACTTGTATAAATAGCTAAAAAATGTAGGTTTATTTTGTCAAGTGACTGCCTAGAGCAAGAATTGCGTGACAGGTGTAGTTGAGAGAAACTTGTCACAGTCGCAGATTTTAAAAGGCATCCAAGACAAAAATACGGTAGTACCGAAAGATTTTTGATGATTTTCAGCGATGAAATGATGGGTTATAAAGGGTAATTAAGATTAGTGTTGTAGCTTTCTGGCAACGGGAGATATTTGACCTCAAAGTTGTAAAATATTTAGATGAATCGAAAAGTCTAAAAACACAGTCGTATATTTGCCTCTGTTGATTGACAAGCCGTCAATCAAACTGACTGATACTCGCGGCGGCCATTAACTAAGGATGTAAAAATATGTGTGAAAATTCTCAAAGTAATCGGTTAAATACCATCGCAGTGAGAGCTTCATACATTTTACCTATTTGAAGCGATTTCCTTGGTGAAAACCAAGAAAAACCGGGGGGTTGTCTATCTCCACCTGGAAAAAACCAAAACAGAAACCAGTCTGTTTTTTTGAGTTTTGGGGTAGACCCTTTAAACTGACAAAGTTTCATCGAAATCAGTGAGATGGCATGTACCACGACTACCCGGTGCTCTCATGGACGCGCCCTTAAGTCACTATCTAGCTGTTTTAAAAAGAAGGATCAGGAGTTACCTAACTTTGAGTGTTTTTGTGGGAGTTGTTGATCCCAATTTAAGTGTTCTTAGAAGTATCAGTTGTCTGTAAAGTTAATTAAATCTAACTGAAACCTAATAGGGCCTGTTTTTTTTTTTCCGTTTAGTTTTTTTGTACTGTTTTGTTTTGTCCTTTTTTTTTTCTTCTGGTCTGTAATGACTTCAATGGTTTCAGGTTCTTTTCTCAGAATTGAGCTACAGTAATAGTATGCTTCTTTGTGTTGTTGCCTACAGGAGCCACTGCTTGTGTTGAATTAAAGAGATTTGAAGAAGCAATCACTTGGTGTGATAAGGGACTAGCTGTATCCTTTGAAGGAATCTTTCATTTTTAACCGCAGGTATAATGGAAAAAGTTTCCATAATTTGATGTTTCAAGGGAGAAAGTACAAAGAAGGGTATTAATTATGATGGGAACTTGTAAGCTCATATACTTTAAGTGTGTGTGATTAAAAACATAGGAGAAGTTATTACCTCATGACTTATTAATGAAATTACTCCTTTTGGCCAATTTGACTTAGTTCTACTATCCATGCCAATAACTGGTACATTAGTTTAAATAACCCTTTAATTTCCCAGACCAAATTTGTAATTATCCTTACTGTCAACCATACAATTCTTGTAATGTTAGTACAGAGAATTCAGTATTGCATCAACTAACTATTTTGAAATTAATATTTTTTTTTTACTCTCAACATTTATCTGATTGATATTGTATTGCTATTGTAAGGAGAAATTCTCTTTTGGTCACTCACGGGAGTTAAAGGGTTAGAAGACTAATATTCATCCAGTTTATACATAGTACTTGGGTAGATGATCTCTCTAAAACAAGCCAAAACAAAAAGCTCGGTAATGTTTACATATCTTATGCAGATTTTCTTGCCTTCGACCTTTTGCCTCTACTTAGAGACTCAGAAACTTTCGTTGTGCTTTCCTATGGACAAATAACAATTTTAAAGACATGTATTTGTGTTGTGGACTCATTTCTTCCACTGCTGTGAAACATTTGTCTGATGTTAAAGCTATATTAATTTAAAAATTGAGCAAGTGCTGCTCAGTTTTTGGAAACTAGGGATTAAATCTAGATATTTCGCGTTAAAGTTTGAGGCTGCACACAGAAAAAACATTGTTTGAAGTGTGGATTTACTTCATAACTGACTTTAAGACTAAATGTTGATAAATCATCTACTTTTCATGCAAAGCCCTCCTAATGGGCCATTTTATACTTGTGTACTTAGTTGCCAAGCCTTTGATTTGGAGTGAGGCTGAAGGTGACCTTGTTGTGATAGAGACCAGTATCTAGAAACGATAATAACAAAGTAGTTTGCATTTAAAAAGCTGCAATGTTTTTATCATAACAAGGTCACCCTTAATCATGGCTCTTGTTCAGAGGTTTGGGAACCAAGCACGCAAATGTTAAAATGGACTATTACATATCAATATGATCAGAAACATAATCTTTTTTTGTTTTTTCCACATTTTTAACCCTTAACATAAAAAAGATTGACAAAAACAATAGGATTTTGTCGTCATTAAGACTTCAGTCTGTCAATGAAGTGGGAGATAAGTCCATGGAGGAAAAAGATCCTATTAGTCATGACCACGGTAGTGCAAGTTCAGGTGATGTCAAGAAAGTCATAGATCTCCATAATCAGGGAGAAGAAGCTATAGAGTACCTCAACCTATATCTTAAAATAGCTAAAGAAGTCGGAGACAAGCATGGGGAGGGTAACGCTTATGGCAGTCTTGGCAATGCTTATTTTAGTCTGGGTGACTTAAAAAAAGCCATAGAGTACCACAACCTACATCTTAAAATAGCTAAAGAAGTAGGAGACAAGCATGGGGAGGGTAACGCTTATGGCAATCTTGGCAATGCTTATCACCGTCTGGGTGATTTCAAAAAAGCCATAGAGTACTCCAACCTACGTCTTAAAATAGCTAAAGAAGTAAGAGACAAGCATGGAGAGGGTAAAGCTTATGGCAATCTTGGCAATGCTTATTTAAGTCTGGGTGATTTCAAAAAAGCCATAGAGTACCACAACCTACATCTTAAAATAGCTAAAGAAGTAGGAGGCAAGCATGGGGAGGGTGTTGCTTATGGCAATCTTGGCAATGCTTATTACAATCTGGGTGATTTAAAAAAAGCCACACGGCAAAAAAACAAGCGTTCACCGTACTGAAAACGAAGGTTGAATTTACGGAAAACGTGGCAATTTACTATCGTTTACCCGTGTTTTGCCTACGGAAAATCCGACGTTTTCTGCGCGTTTTCGCATCGGTGAATCCCAGTATTCGTTCCATTATTCGGTAGTTTTCCTTCGCGGTAAATGCAGGTAAACAATTCATTTTCCGGCATTAACCGCTCGGTTAACACATGGCAAACAGCGTGTTTTCCTTTCGTTCATTGGTATTTTCCGAGTGAACAACAACGTATTCACCGGAGTTAACAGCTGAAAACACGCATTTTCCGGGAAGGTTAATGTGTGTAAATATGGAAAAACATAATATTTTCCAGAGTTTGCAGTTCGTATAACGCATAGAAAATGCCATGTTTTCTTTTGTTCGCAACCATTTTACGCCCGGTGAACGAAATGTTCACAAGAATTATCCAGTCGAAAGCATGCATTTTCCAACGTTTTTCCGCAATAGTGAATTCGAGAAATTTCGTGAAAACGCATTTTCAGGCGTTTTACCTTTTATTGTTGTTCGGTTAATCTACGGAAAACAACATGTATTCTGCCATTTACAGCCATTTTGCGCATTCCAACGTTATGTTCACTGGTATTAACCAGTCGAAAGCATGCATTTTCCGGTATTTTCTGTAACGGTGAATTCGTGCAAGGGATGCATTTTCCCGCGTTTACCGCCGCACGGTTAATTACTGTTCGTTAAATTTCACTTCCTGGACTCAGCTCTACTGCAGGTTCTCAAAGCATTTTGTCCTATTTCCCTTTCCCAGACAGGATTAGCACTCCTTTAATAATTCTTATCAAGTTTATTAATGCACAATGATGTTAGTGGTACAATTTATTCAGAGTCCAAAACGGAGCCTGATAACAATCATGTTTGTCATCCTTATTTCACTTTACACATTTTTTCTCTCTAAAGCCAAGAGGCAAAACTTAACCCGTAAAGTATAACTGATGTTATAAAATTGGAAGGATGACTGTCTGAAAAATTATGTGCGGGTCTATATATACAAACTATAAACAATTTGCAAAAATGAGTGTCAAGGTTCGAATAAAATATAATTATGTGAACTTCATGTGCTGAGGGAATCAAGGCAACATTCTGAGAATACCACCTTACATTTAATTTTATACCTTAGATCTATTTTAAAAACTTCTAATGTTTGAAATTGCAACTGAAGAATAAATTTAATTGACTAAAAATACAACTAGCTGCAATTCAAACACAGAATTTTCTTAAACCTTAACTGTGAAGGCTGGATGTATCTTTGACTCTGATATATTAATTATGACACTTTGAGCCAAATTTGAAAATCATTGAAACTTCTAAAATATTAACTTAAAGAGAAAATATTTACTTGGACTGAGAAAATCTTGGAGTACTCCATCTGATGGAGAACAAGAGAACTCTAAAAGGAAGAATGAAAATTGCAGCCACCCCTAAAATAGCAGATATGTCAAGGATTTTGGGCTCTTTAAAATGAGCATGATAAATTTCTCTCATTAATAAAAATTCACTTAAATGCACAATTCTGTGATAATGTAGTGTGATAATGTTCAAAAATCTATTCATATAATGTGAATTGTTTGCCAAAAAACACCTGCATTCAATCCTGGACATAAGTGCCAAATGGTGGTCAGGGAAGGCAAAATATTCTAGAAACTGATTTCACTATCCACTGACAATAACTTAAATGTAGGCTGCTCAATTACTTAAATTGCTCAAGATATTACATGTTATACATGTATATGTTTACAGTCTTCAAACTCTCTTGCAATCAACCATGATTGTACAGAAGTCTCACTTCACATTTGTTAACTAAGGTGGTTTCTTGTGAGAAAATTGAAATCAGCAAATTGTCAAATTAAAAACTAAATTCAGACAGAATTAAAGGAATGGAGATGGTAGACCTACATCATCTGTATAATTGGGTAGAAATGTAGCAACTTCATAAGAGATGGTCCTAGGGAAGAGAGTTGAGTGACTGTATACTAAAATTAAAATTAAATTTAGGTGGTGGCCCAGAGCAATTTTTCTGGGATCTCTCTACTATTTCTATGACTTGGTCTACCAACCCTTCTGTTCACTGACTGCCTCTTTTGCTGATTTGTCATGGAAAACTTATACCTCTGGTCTAGTATATGGAAGAAGTTGGTAACTTCTTCTGTCCTCCAGGTAAGGGGCCTTGTTACCATTGATGTGGGATCTTCTTCATTAGACTCGTCTGAGGAGACAAGACTAGGATGCAGGGCCTCAAAAATTGGTTGTCTCTTCTCTTCTTCACTTGCCACTTTGAGTCTCTTATCCAGTTTCTAAAAGGGAAAATGTGAAATAAGTTTTTATAATACCGAATGGTGAGCAATTCCTACAATAAAACATTTATAAAGCCCTTGTGTCACTGGTCAGAGTTGTTCTCGGCATAAAATGTTTTGTATCAGCAGATCTACAGTGTAATTTGAACCTTACCCTGTTTTTAGATCAAACTTGAATTCAAACCTTTTGAAATTTACTCAAACATACAAGCTGATAAGATAATAGAGTGTTAAAGAGCCAAACAAATTTTTTTATCCTTTTAATTCTTTGTCGCTTCTTTTGCTCCCTCTGATAATGCTCGTAAGTACCATTTTCTTCCTGTCGTCTACGTTTCTTTGATGATGCAAAGTTTTGAGAAATAGCATCTGAAAGAAAAGGTAAGTACGCCACAATCAGTTATATGAAAAAGATTGTCAGTTTTCAGGGTTGTAGTGAGCAAGGGGCAAGATGGGGCACTTGTTTCAAAAAAATTCAACCCAAAGTTAAAGACAAATTGTGTTTATTTGGCAAAACAATCCCCATTCAATCATACCTAGAATTCTTCTTTCTGTACAAAGAGAATCATTTTGAATCTGCTCTACTTCTTTGACCTCTTTCAAGATGGTGGCTACTACAGCTAGGTTTGGTGGTTCATTCTCTCTGTAAGAAATTGAAATAATCCCATCCATTAATAATCTGAAAATCTAACTGCGAAAGATAACTTTTGAGTTAAAACAGGATAAAACAGAGTTCTTGTGCTCAAGTATAAAGTGCAGATTAAAAAATTTTTTGTTCCAAATGTTTGGGCTTAGCCATTCAACAGTGGAAGTCTGATCAGCAGGTGATGTTTTGTTGAGAAAGTTACTTTCTGTCTCTCATGGCCCAGAGATCTTTCTCAACAACATATCATCTTTTGACTTCCACTGATGAAGAGCTCAGCCCCAAATGTCTACAACAAGCTACACAATCAGCCAGCTAGCTCACCATCAAATTTTTTTTGAGCATCCAAAGGAAGACATTTCAAGCAAAAAACATTTTTTTTTAACTTTTCAACAACTTTTTGTTTCTACATTAGCTTATATGGTAAAGTTTCCGCACAGCCCCATACCATTGTAAAACAAATCTGTTTTCCCAATGGAAATGTATTGTTTTTGTCATTGTTTTCTCTGTTCAAGAACTGAATGCATAATGTAGGATGGGGCTGTACGGAAATTTTACCGCTTATATTATATAACTTTAAACATGATTTATTAAGCTGAGGCTTACTTCTTGTCAGTGTTCCATGCAAGGCCTAACTGTTCAATCTTTGAACGAACATAGTGCTGTGAACGATAACAGTTCATTAGTATTAAAAGTGCGGGTTCCATGTATTTCCAAACTGAACAATGAAGAAATTATTATTAAAGATTCCTCGGCGCCTTTGAAACAGGACACAAGCGGTCTGTCAAACATATATAAAGGCGGTTGTGCGGCAAGAAAAACAATAGGTGTGAAAAAACGAAAATTTGTATGGCGCGCATTTTAAAACCAGCTCTCGAGTTTGGTTGGCAAGCCGCAAAATTTTTGAAAGCAAGTCATCATATTAATCTAAGCTGCGTAAGAAACATGCACTAAGAATAACGTATATGTTGTCGACTAAGATTACTCACCGAGAGATCTGGATGGTGGGCGATTTTTCTTTTCTTTGAAGAACTTGGTGGCGTTAGCATTCCGAAAGCGCTTCCCTCTGCGATTGCAGGACCGTCCACAACTTTTCTTTCTAAAGCTGCAATCTTCTCCTCCAAGGCTTTGAAACCGGTCTCGATCCGCGTCTCGATACTCTGCAGCTTGTTAAGGATGGCATCAGAAATATCGGTCTGGTTTCCCTCAACGATTTGAAGTGAATCATTCACTTGTCTCAGCTGCGCCATGACTGACGATTGATCTGTTGTGTCCAATTTCTTTTGAACTTCAGTAAGTTTCGTTAAAACGAGGCGGAATTCTGAAGTACTGGCGTTTCCAATTCTAGAACTTGCCATTTTCGATCGAAAGTTAAACGAAAGATCAACACAGCAGCGTCTGCAGTAGAGTCAAATTGTTTGTTGTGCACTTGGAGGTTCCCCCAAGACGCTGTCAAACT